>NC_035446.2:126979050-127279050 GCF_002127325.2 Helianthus annuus | reverse complement strand
TAAAGAATATGTAGTAATAAGGTACCTAAAGGTGGGATCCTAAAGAATATGTAGTAATATGGTACCTAAAGGTGGGATCCTAAAGAATATGTAGTAATAAGGTACCTAAATGTGGGATCCTAAAGGATATGTAGTAATATGGTACCTAAAGGTGGGATCCTAAAGAATATGTAGTAATATGGTACCTAAAGGTGGGATCCTAAAGGATATGTAGTAATATGGTACCTAAATGTGGGATCCTAAAGAATATGTAGTAATATGGTACCTAAATGTGGGATTCTAAGTTAAGAATTTCCTTTATGTATGTAGAAGCGTATTTATGTATATATGAAGATACGTATGATAGTATGTATATATGTGAAGGCGTAGATATGTATGTATGTATGCAAATGTGTATTTGTGTATGTATGCGAGTACGTGTGATCGTAGGCATGAAGGTAGAGACGTATAAATGTAGGTACATATGTAGAAGTGTATTTATGAATATATGAAGATACGTATGGGTGTAGGCATGTATGTATTGAGATATGGATGTATGCACGAGTATATGAAGTATGATTTTGGATACGTTAAGTGTTAATGATATTAATTATGTACCTGGAAAACGAAGATTTATGCAGGTACATTATTGAAGACTCACAAGGGAATGGATACGCTAATGATATGCTTAAAGTTAGAGAGAAAGCTGAATGGAAAGTGTACATGTATTGAGTCTTGTTTATGTATTGTATACTAATGTGATGAATGTATGTGGTGAGTGCAGGTTGTACGAATCACGAGTCATGAGGATCATCAAGGGATAGAGATCGAGGATCGAGTCACTAGTGAGATTGTACGGGAACGTTGATGTATATAATGTAGTAAACATAAGCTATGTTTTTACTTAGTAAATAATTCGATTGATGGATTTATGTGGAAGAGTTATGTTAAAGTTAATTTTTAAGTAAGTCAAGGTAATTATAAGGAAAGAAATTTTATGGTACGTGTTTCCGCTGCGACTTTAGTCAATTACAAAATTAGGGTGTTACAAGTTGGTATCAGAGCCCTGGTTTGAGGGAATCAAGTACGAGAAGGTAAGTACTTGAACTCAAACTTGTGTGCTCTTGAGATAAGAAATCCGTACAATCCAAGACTCGATCAAGATCCAAAGGTAAAGGGTTGATGAAAGTATGCATTTATGTATACGTATAACAAAACTGACGGTTTTGTATGTGCAAGGTAAGCATAAGTGTTGGAAGAGGATGATCCGTGAATGCAGCCTAGAATGAATACTAAGGTAGGCAAAGAGGTAATAAGACAAGTAGGCAAATGAACCCAGGTATGTGAATTTAATGTAAGGATGTAAGCAATGGTAAAGTTCATTAAAGGAAGGAAAAGTTTTAAATGAAAGACAAGGATTGTATGTAATGAGGTACTGAAAGTGATACACGCGCCGAAACCTAAGTCTACGGACATAAGGTGACAATTACATGAAGGCACGAAACTACTATGTGGATTGCGTACCTGGCCAGTACACGAGAAACGTATGACGTTCGTGAGATTATGATAATTGTTACAGGTATGTCCGGTAGAGTTGGGTAGCAGGCGGGCGTGTGGGGGAAATGGGAATTAAGACTCTCGGGAAGTTGAGAGTACTATGTAGGAATGAAAAGTATGAGTGGTAAAAAAAAATGAAGAATGTTGAATCCGTAAGAAGGTACGGATCAACAAGATATGAATGCAATGTATGAATGAAATGTTTGAATCCACGAGATGGATTCAAGGAATGCAATGTATGAATGAAATGATTTGAATCCATGAGACGGATTCAAGGAAGGAAAGATATGAATAATATGTCTGAATCCGGGAGATGAATTCAAGGAATGAAAGTTATGAATGCAATGTTTGAATCCGTGAGACGGATTCAAGGATGAAAGGCATGAATGATATTTTTAAATCCGTGAGACGGATTCAAGGTATGAAATGCATGAAGAGAATGTTCGAAACCGCTAGACGGATTCAAAACATAGAAATAATGAAAGGTATGGATGCTATGATTGCGTCCGAAGGACGAGTTAAAATATAGAAATGATGAAAATAGCCCACATCGCGATGTGTCAATAGTTTGACCGTGGTTGTGTCAAACGAATCATGTGAGTAAGTGTAAGGTAACTGGATGAAAGAATGATTAGGATTGGCATGCAAACCCAAATTTTTAATTTTAAAATGAAAGAAAGAAGTTTTGAAACCGGGATGAGTTAGATGTGTTAGTAATCGACTCGTGGGAGTCATAATGTAAGGCGAGCTACCACCCGGACAATAAGTTAAGTATGAATAAGAAGGGTAAGCTTGGTCACGAGTACCAGAATAATGTAATGAATGTCTTTTCAAGTAAGTATGAATGGAAAGAAGCACGAACGTGTACCTCGATGCATCTATGATAAGTAAGAGGTGTCAGTGGGACTTGAAGGGTCAAACCGCAAGGGTGACGAAATAAGTAACTAGAGTAAAAGAATTGTATGTAAGGAATGAAGTATGGAATGTGTTATAGCATGTACGTAGGAAAATTGTAGAAGAGTTATAGATGGGTAATCACCTAGTGTAATGAATGATTGAATGATATATGCTAACCGCTGATGTTGTTGGTGATAATGTTGGATTAGTGATGTGATGAAACTAATCGTATTGGTGAAAGGACGTGCACGAGCGGAAGCTCATTACACGAAGGAATGAAAGTTGGCCTAAACGGTTAGTACTCGAGGAGAAGATGACCGATCTGGGTTGCAGATCGTGGTTTAGGAAATGAAAAAGAGGTTAGTGAAATGTTTAACTCATGATTGGAGAGATATGAACTATTTATATACGTGAACTAAGTAATGCATGAAGAGAAAGTAATAGTAATGTAAAATGAACGAAATGATTTAAAGACAATATAAAGGTATGCAAGGTATACGTAACTGTTGAAAACGTAGAGTAAGATTAACGTTAGAGTTAAGCACGTAGTTGTGACTATGAAATAGTAAGTTTTGTGGTGGTAACAAAACAAAAGTTGAATGTTATACAGAGTATGTAGAGAATGTAAATTTTTAGAGGTGAGATGGAGTAATTAGATCCATTAAGAATGGATCATATTAAAGGATGGAAGAGTATGTGTAATGACCAGTTATTGACAGGTCAAGTAAATGAAAATGCAAATGAAATAGGAAAGAATGATCAGGCAAGTATGGGCTAGTGGTCGTATGGATGGACTGGAAGAAAAAATAATGTGTGTTCGATGAAAGTGAGAAAGGTTTCGGGGACGAAACCTTGTTTAAGGGTGGTAGACTTGTAATGACCCAAAATCTGAATGTTAATGTTTGTTGTATGTTATTATGTGACACGTCAGGAAATAAATAACTAGGCTATTTAACCTAGTTAAGGGTATGGTCAAAAGTCTTAAATGATAAAGGTAATGTCATTTATGTTTTAAAAGTAAACCAAGGGGCTAAAATGGAACAAATGAAAGTTAAGTTATAAAATATCTAACACACACAAACACACACATACGTGTGTTCGAGAGAGAGAGAGAGAGCAGGAGGCTCCCATGGAGCCTCAAACCCTAGTTCCATCTTTATGCTCAAATCGGAAGGCAAGATGAAGCTCAAATCCATAACCGAGCATGGATTAATGATCTCCAACACGAGGGGATCATAAGGTATGTCGAAAATCTAAGATTGGTGATCATGTGTAAAATGGGTTATGTTCTAATCCGTGAGTTCAAGTGAAATTGAGCATTGGTATGTGTTATAATCATCATATAGAACATGGATTATGCATGGTTTAGGTTAATTTGATGTTTAAGGGTGAAACCCGTTTGTTATGGTGAAGATGATGACATGGATAAATCATCTATGTCTAAATTCTTGCTTAAAATTGATGTATTTTGATTTGTAAGATGGATTCTTATGAGGGGAATTGAAAGAAATGTGATACTAGTATGTTTGATGTTTATGCATGTATGACTCATGTTGATTAGAAGGAAGAAATTGATGAATTATGTATGAGATTAGAAGGATATGCATGAACTAGTTGTACACTATGCTTACAAGGTAGTACACATATCAAAAGCATGATGAAATTATGAAGAAATTAAGATTAGATCACTTGTAAGTGATTAATAAGTAGTTATGAAGTGGGTTTTAGATGATGTAATGTAAATTGATGATTTACTTATGTTAACAATGTTTGGAATCATACATGTGTGTGAGTGTTTAAAGAAAATTGGATAAGAAACGGTGAATTGTTGTTAGATGAAGTGGACAAAATGTGACGATAATATGTATGATGTTTAATTTTAAATACCACATGTTGATTAGTAGAAGGATTTGATGAACTATGTATGAATTTAGAAGGTTGTGCATGAATTAGTTGTACGTTATGCTTAAAAGATGGTACGCACCCCAATCGTATGATAAAATGTATGTATTGTCGTCCGTATAGTCGATTATGATGTTGCGGGTATATAATGATAAGTCGAAAGTTAAACTAAATGAACCGTTGACTTCTAAAAGTCAACCGTGTATAAGAAGGATGGTTAGGCGGGTTGTCCTAATTGTAAGATTAAGGTAAGTTATATGGAGCGCGTTTGACGAATGTGTGTTTAATGCGATGACATGATGGTTTACATGAGTTTGAAATGATATGAATTTGGTCACATGTATTATGCTTGCTAGAAGTAACCAATGAAAGTCAAATAGGAATTATGCGATCGATATGATCGTTAACATGTACAATTATGTATGCTAATAAGAATGTGATTTCGATGACATGGAAGTATAGGAATCATGTCGAGACGGAATCAAGCACGGAAGGCTAACGGGTCAAAAGTGGCGAGGAAACGAGTATGAACATGGACGCACGAGGTAAGTGATTTCTTTGTAATCACTTCTTAGTTGTTTATGGAAAGTTATGTGCGATTTAATTAAGTATGATGATCGAGGTCAAGTAGGAAAGAATTGTATGAGACCGATGAAGTATTAAACGGATCTCCGAGCGAGGTATATGTGATTAAGAACTGTAGCTAAGTAGTAGGATTGGTTACTTATGCAAGGGAGTCCTTTGTTGTTAAGGATAGAGCAAAGTTGACAAAAACGCCCTTGATGGGTAAAACGAGCAAATGGTCTTAAAAGTTGATTACAAACAAGCTATTTGATTAAATGAATGTTTTGAAAAAGCAAGAAAGCGAGAAGTATGGTTGTCGTAAGCTAAAGACCTTAAAATGCGCAAATACCCTTAACGGGTCAAAATAAGCTCTTGAGCGAAAATGGGTCAAGAGGATGCAAGGCATCCGATAACTTAATCTTGTATGATATACAATGTGGACATTACTAGGTTCATAAGAAGTCTTGGTCAAACAAACTAGTTTTGTGGATGAAGGCATGAACGGGTCGAATAAATCATAAATTAATAATAAGGCGATAGCGTGTAAGATAAGAATTTCCTTAATCCGGATATGGGATTTTAAGCTTATATGATAGAATGTGAATTTACAAGCATGTAGGAAGAAACGGGAGGTCAAACGGGTAAACGGTTCAAAAGTTACGTGCGTTTTAGTGCGTACGGACGACGAAACGAACCTGCAGAAAACTGCAAAAAAAAAAAAACTAGAGGGCGTCGCCGACGGGTAGGGAACCTAAAGGTGGGATCCTAAAGAATATGTAGTAATATGGTACCTAAAGGTGGGATCCTAAAGAATATGTAGTAATATGGTACCTAAAGGTGGGATCCTAAAGAATATGTAGTAATAAGGTACCTAAAGGTGGGATCCTAAAGAATATGTAGTAATATGGTACCTAAAGATGGGATCCTAAAGAATATGTAGTAATAAGGTACCTAAATGTGGGATCCTAAAGGATATGTAGTAATATGGTACCTAAAGGTGGGATCCTAAAGAATATGTAGTAATATGGTACCTAAAGGTGGGATCCTAAAGGATATGTAGTAATATGGTACCTAAATGTGGGATCCTAAAGAATATGTAGTAATATGGTACCTAAATGTGGGATTCTAAGTTAAGAATTTCCTTTATGTATGTAGAAGCGTATTTATGTATATATGAAGATACGTATGATAGTATGTATATATGTGAAGGCGTAGATATGTATGTATGTATGCAAATGTGTATTTGTGTATGTATGCGAGTACGTGTGATCGTAGGCATGAAGGTAGAGACGTATAAATGTAGGTACATATGTAGAAGTGTATTTATGAATATATGAAGATACGTATGGGTGTAGGCATGTATGTATTGAGATATGGATGTATGCACGAGTATATGAAGTATGATTTTGGATACGTTAAGTGTTAATGATATTAATTATGTACCTGGAAAACGAAGATTTATGCAGGTACATTATTGAAGACTCACAAGGGAATGGATACGCTAATGATATGCTTAAAGTTAGAGAGAAAGCTGAATGGAAAGTGTACATGTATTGAGTCTTTTTTATGTATTGTATACTAATGTGATGAATGTATGTGGTGAGTGCAGGTTGTACGAATCACGAGTCATGAGGATCATCAAGGGATAGAGATCGAGGATCGAGTCACTAGTGAGATTGTACGGGAACGTTGATGTATATAATGTAGTAAACATAAGCTATGTTTTTACTTAGTAAATAATTCGATTGATGGATTTATGTGGAAGAGTTATGTTAAAGTTAATTTTTAAGTAAGTCAAGGTAATTATAAGGAAAGAAATTTTATGGTACGTGTTTCCGCTGCGACTTTAGTCAATTACAAAATTAGGGTGTTACAGCTAAGTGTTGAATCTGGTGTTTTCTCTTGTTTAGAACTCGCGCGAGATTCATGCATGATGACATAACCCGCACGAGGTTGGCAGTAAACAATTTGATGAATAAGGAGTATGGTCCTGCGCGCGACCTGAATGAAGGTCTGTGCGGCCTTTTGGGACCATACCCCTTCAGACCATTAAGTATTATCGTGCCACAAATGGAACCACCCGATCATATCCATCTCCACTAGGCAATAATACCTATACACCAATCCAGGAGAAACCTTTGTGGGAATCGAACCCAGCACCTACCGGTCCCTAAGCCTTCTCCCACCCCAAGATACCAGTAGACCATAATGCCATTGGCGAATCGCTGGGTTACTTAGATGAACATAATGGATTTCAATTTGTTTAGCTCTTTCTATCAAAATCATATATAATGTAGTTTAAATTTTTATGTTATTAATAATCTCTAACTACTTCTTAAATCCGTTCCAATAAGTCCGTCCAACAAATCATTAGACAATTCATATGTTGTTTAGTCCGGTCCTAAAAACAATACATAGCTACGTCATATACTCATATGCATTGTTACCAAAAGGATATTGCTCTAGTGGTACCCGATGATTTTCTCTAACAGAGGTCGACCATTAGAGTCACTTTTGTGACTAAATGCAATACACGAGTCACGAATTTTATCACAGTGAACTTTCGAACGGTTGATTTCGTAGTAACACACAAAAAAGAAGCTCTATGCATTGTTATTCTCCATTCGGTTACGGACAATTTTATGATATTTCGGACCAAATATTCGTTTTCTCCTCGTTCCTTACAACTTACTCATCGCGACCAACTCCCACCAGCTACACCACCCGATTATCTTCTTCTTCACCATCAAAACATGCTGATTTCAAGTTGAATTTCAAGTTTTCAACACAAGTATCCATAACACATATTTCTTAATTCCAATCCCAACCACAAAAACGATGAAATTGGGTAGACAACCACAACAAGACCGTCAACGTTTGACCACGTCAATCCGAAGTAAAGCCGCCCATTTCGTCTCTGATCTTACCACCGTTATCCTTAATCCAATTTCCGATAAACCCTCATCGGCTTCTGTAAGTCTTATAATCTTATTCTTCCTATTTTAAAGTTGTTCAAGCTGTATTACTTTTTGGGTGTATAATTCAGTTGACTGATCACAAATTATTCAAGATTTTGTCGCCAATTTGAAACCCTATTCGTACCTGCAATTTTTTATTTATTTGTTTACTTTTCTGGGTGTTCTTTTAGGAATTATTTGATGTTTTGATTATTGGGGTTTATGTTGTGTTTACTGTATGTGAAATTGAACTTTAATTGATAATTAATAATTAATTAACATGAATTATTTAATTTTTAGACGAATTAATAATACAGTTTTAGGATTAGGGTTTAGTGATGAATTTCACATTTTTGTTTAAAACTGATGTGATTTTAATATTTTATAATCTTTTGGGATTTTAATAGGGAAATGCGAGTAATGAACCGAGGAGAAATACACAACAATGTAGTCAAGAAGATGATGTACCCGTGCTAGAAGACGGGCCGGATACATCTTCTTTCACTGCGTTTCTGTACTCGTTTTTGTCACCAGGAAGATCAGAAGAAAACGAGAACGAGTATGCAAACTGGAACGAGAGTCAGTCGGTAGCTGTTAACAAAAACGATCCACCGTCGACAAACGTTTTAGTGAAAGAGAATAGTGGGAAGAAGGGTATTTTCTCCAGGGGGAAACAGTCGATTGGCAAGGCTCTTACGCAGGCTGCTCGGTATGGTACCGGATATCGGTTCCATTCCTCTGGGAAGGTGAATAGCGAATCGAAAGTTGACGATGGGAAAGAAACGGGGTCACAATTAGGGGCGAATGAGGGGGTTCTTGAACAAAATCCGAGCGGGCCTAAACTACCGAATATGTCGGAACCTTCGCAGCTTATGACTGAAGACACACGGGCTGCTCTTTATGTTGCACTCCCGGTTCTTAGTCAAGGAAAGAAATGGGTCCTGCTGTACAGGTATTGCATTTGATTTTGATTATGTTGTATGGAAGAATTTGTAGTGTTACGTTATCTTATTTTGTATTTGGTTTTCATATGCAGTACATGGAGGCATGGTATATCTTTGTCTACTTTATATAGAAGAAGTAATCTTTGCCCCGGGCTAAGTCTGCTGGTAAGTCCGAATTCGACCTGTTTATATCTTTGTGTCAAACGGTTCGAAAGTCGTCCAAAGTGTATATTTTAGGCATAAAACCTTCTAAACTATCTTTAAACTGAAACTTGATTAACAAATTTCAGGTTGTTGGAGATCGTAAAGGGGCGGTGTTTGGTGGTTTAGTTGAGGCGCCCTTGAAACCGTCAACTAAGAAAAGATATCAGGTATGCTTATTTGAGACCTCCAACCAAGAAAAGATATGAAGTATATATTGATTAACTTCTTTTTATTTTTTAATCATTTTTTCACTGGCTGGTGAATACTATACAGGGATCAAATGATACATTTGTTTTCACAAATACCCCTGGTTGTCCTGTTATATTTCGTCCAACAGGTACTGCAATTTTTCTCAATGCAGACTTTCCTTGAGATTAGTAGTGGCAAAATGGGCGGGTTGAGAAACATGTGAAAACAAATTTGGGTCAAAATAAATAGTTTTTGAGTTTAGGCTGAGTCTTGTTGAGCCGACCAAGAAGGTTTTTTTGTTCTTGTTTTAGAAGTTTCATGATATAATTTAATCTGTTATAATGATTACAAAACTAGGTAGAGGATCCTGTAAAAAGTGCTCAAAGTGTGAGAAGTGTATTACACTATATATAATACTATATAACACCATATAAACACCGTATAACAATATGTAACACCATATAATACCATATAACACTATGTAACACTATATAACATTATATAACAAATATAACACTATAGTTTGTCTGATAGCATGTCTATGATAGATGTATAGTGTTATATTTGTTATATAATGTTATATAGTGTTACATAGTGTTATATGGTATTATATGGTGTTACATAGTATTATATATAGTGTTATAATACACTTCTCACACTTTAGGCCCTTTTTACACTATCCTTACCCTACAAAACTATATTATTACAACAATCTAATTTCTTTTTCAATAAAGTGATTTAGAAGCTTTTGTGCATTTGATTACATTTCGTATGACTTTCACCCACTCGACTCACTCTGCTTCATGCCGTTTTGTAACAGATTTCAGTATTTCACTTATGTGTTATTTTTTCTGGTGTATTTAAGCAGGCATTAATCGGTATTTCACATTATGTTCAACCGAGTATCTAGCACTTGGTGGAGGCAATCACTTTGCTTTGTATCTCGATCATGATTTGTAAGAAAAGTCTTGCGGTCTTGATAGCTTTAATTTCTTTTTGAGGACATAACTTCTTCAACTTTTTAGCAATTACATTTCTTTTTTTATTCCGTTTTGTAGATTGAATGGGTCAAGTTTGGCCTCCGAAACATATGGTAACTCTTGTTTGTCGCACACTCAAGATTTTGAAGTGAAGGAAATCGAGGTGCTCTCTCTCTCTCTCTCTCTCTCTCTCTCCCACATTGTAATTACAAATATTTTGGATGATTCGAATTTAATTAGCAAAAATCCAAAGATGTGCCGATAATAATATTGTTAAAAATAATCCGAGGAACAAGAAAGACTAAATAAAACCTTAATAGAATTCGAGTTTGGAAACTACAAATAGTCCGTCCAATCTTGTAACCTTCACATACATAACGGTGGCTGTTTCAATCCATTTTCTTATGAATGGGTTGATTCATATTACGTTAATGTGTAACACGTCAAATGGCTTGAAAATCATCCTAAGCATATTATAATGCTGCAGTCGAAAGCGTAGTACCCATGTCACTCACATTTTGACTTTTAAGAAATGAACTTTGATCGCAATAACGACCCAGTATAATATAACATAATTTGTATCCGATTAATGTTTGGAAATTCGATTTGATTGAAGATGTTGAATGCATGCAGTTGTGGGGGTTTGTATATGCTTCGGAGTATGAAGCGACGATATCAATGTTGAGAACAGAGGCCCCTGGGATCTGTCGTTGGTAGCGTAACATGCTGGATGACAGTTTTCTTCATTTTGTATATAGTTTGACTTGGATTGTCCGGTTTCAAGTATGAACAGACTTTCGGATTTATTATGAAAATTTAAAAAGTCTCGAGGATTTTGTGTTATAAGAAAAAAAAAAAGTGTTAAACAAAAAGTATGTAGGTTTACACTTGTTACATTGTTTGCTCTTTTGTATTTCACTGCTTCTCACTGTAGTCTTTATAATTCAATAACACCACTTGTATATATTGTGATGTTTACACAAATACGACACGTATTGGACAAGAACAATGAAGGCATTAACGAACGAGGTGATAAAAAAAGATTACGGCGATATTTATGGGGTCATTACAGTTCTATCTACGTATGGTTCTCGTATTTTGATTCGTTCAACTATAGGATACAGGTGGAAGACGCGATGTGCCCTATGTGTGATTTCGGAGGAAACGACAGATCATATTTTCACGTCTTGTATGGTTGCTTCGGTTGTTTGGTAACGTATTAGTATTAGTGCGTGGTGTTGGGTTCAAAATTTCTTCGCCATTTCAGTCAAAGACGTACCTTTTGGAATTACACAACTTGGTGGGAGTGAGCTGGGTAGCTAAGGAGGTTTTACATGGCATTATCATCATCGCGTATTGGAGCATGTGGAAAGCTAGGAACAGGCTTAAATTCAACAACAAAGCTACAAGGGTCGAAGACATTATTAGTGAGATAGAGTCGGTTGGTTTTTTATGGTTTAATAGTAGAGCCAAAGTAAAGCCGGTCTCTTGGACTAATTGGTGTAAATCTGTAATTATGTAATTGTTTGTGTTGTGCTTGGCTGCCCGGTTTTAGGGTGTGCATGTTTCTAATAAAGTTTACCTTAAAAAAAAACTTTTACCAAGCAATCACATCATCCCATAACCGCATTTACATTTCCATATCATTATTAACTTTTACAACCACTTTATTTAAATTTTTTGATATCGTATAATGAAAATATAATATAAAATAAAGTGTATTTAAAATCGTATAAGAATATAATATAAAATAAAGTGCATTTAAATATTTATAATCGAGTGAAAGTTAAAATTTTTGAAATTCATAAACACTACATAATATTACATAGGGTAGGGATCTTAAGAGAAATCTACCCTATTTGAGAAACTTGAGAAGCATTTGGATCACACATTTCCCTAAACTTTTCGTAATATACACATATGTATAGTTTAAAATCAACTATATATACACAAGGCCGGCCCGTTAGGGTAATTGGGCTAGGCGACGGCCTAGGGCCTCCAAAATTTAAAAAAATAAATCTATATTTAAAAAAAGATATTATATTTATGGTGATATTTGTTAACATTAATATAAGTGTAGTCTGGTGGTAAGAACAAGATTTGGTTTTTGTAGAGGGCTGGGTTCGAATCGCACCTACTACCCATTTTCAAAATTATTAATCACCCCACTCACTCCTTTAATAAAGGTTAAAGGGTTATAAATACATCTTTTTTAATCACCTCTCTTAATTTAATAAGCTAAAATATTTTGTCCACGCATTTTTTAACATGATACGTCCATGTAAAATTTTATTTAAAAAAATCGTTTCTAACTAATAACAATAGTATACTTAAAATAAGTAGAATGTTTTAATTTCTTTCACACATAATGTAAGTTGTTATTTGTTAGGTTAAACCCTTTTAACTAACTTAGATTTGATTTATGTATTAGATCCCAACATTATTTGATTAGGGAAATCGGCCGGACCAGCCTATAAAAACGAAACGGTCCCTACCAGTCATCCATAACATCAAACAAATCATTTTCGTCTTTGGTAAATTTACCAATGGCTATAGTCATCGTAATCCTCCTATTCAACTACTTCGACCATTTCCGAACACCTCATAGTATTTTCGGGGCGTCCAAAGAGTCGATCATTTATGCATGATTTTTTTCTTGTGCACTACCCCTAGTTTCTTTAATGGTTAAGTGTTTTATAAGTTTCTTCCTAATATATTTCATATCAGGTACAAACCGAATTACGAGCCTAAAAAAGTTAAAAAGGGCCTCGAATTTTTAATTCGCTTTGGGTCTCCAAAATTCTAGGACCGGCCCTGTATATACATATATGTATATTGTCAAATCTTGAATTATACACATGTGTATATAGTCAATTTTAAACTATACATATATGTATATTACGAAAAGCTTAAGGAAAATGTGTGGTTCAGAATTCTTCTCAAGTTTCTCAATTACCTAGTGCTTCTCACACGATCCTAACCCATATTACATAAACTTAAATAAATATATAATATAATTAATAATGTATACATTAAAGTAGTACAAAACATAAATATGTTCCTCAAGATCAACTTTAGGCAGGGCCGGCTCAAAATTTTTAATTTTTTCTAGGCTCAAAGCGGATAGCAAAATTGGGGCCCTTTTTGTAAACGAAAAAAATTGCTATGAATCTATTATTCATATATCATCTTTGTATACGCATAATTATAGATCATAAACCTCAATGTTAACAATTTCAAAGCCAAAATTACCAAAATATAATATATTTTCTTAGAACTTGAGGCCCTAAGAAAATGGAGGCCTAAAGCTCTTGCTTTATTTCACTCCCCCTTGAGCCGGCTCTTACTTTAGGTTGATGATAAACTGAGTTGTCACGTACATACTTAAAACTTTGTAGGTATTGTTCTAATTTAGTTATGGCTCCTCGAGCATAAGATCATCTTCACCGGCAAACCAATTACTTATGTCAAATCTTTCGTCTCTAGAATGATATTTACACTAATACATACATTATATCTTTTACTACGTTCATGCTCCAAGTTGTTACCGAGCCTCATATGATTGCGCATCGAGTTCGATGTTTTCTAGATATGGCAGTTTTTACCCTTAGCCAATATTTTGCAAAACATTCATAACGAACATCCCATACATGTTATGGCATCAAACTAACACAAAAACATGTTGGTAGTAGGGATGAACAAATGATACCGGATACCGGTACTGAATTTATCGAACCGGGTACATTTTCAATACCGATTCAGTACCGACTTTTGACATTTTCGGTACCGGTGTACTGGTATTTACTTACATTAAAATACAGGTACCGTACCGGTACCGAACCGTACCGGGTATATTCGGTACCGATACCCACTTTTAAGGATTTTTGGTACCGGTACCGGTTCGGTATCGAACGGGTACCATGCCCATCCCTGGTTGGTAGTATGAATTCAAGCTAGACTCACAATCTACCATGAATCCTTCAATACCAAAATCTCACCATATGAGAATCTACCACATACCTTTGGTTTAGATGATGTTAGGGACTTGAAAATCTTCAAACATGCAAGCCCTATTACTTAAATCTTACCTTGATTTTACTAGATTCTTCAATTCTACTTGAATCTTAACTTAATTTTACTAGATTTTTCAGTTCTAGGTTTCTCGGTGTTCTCCCGTTTCTTCCTCTCTTTTGTTCGACCAGAACACACACAAGTGTGTGTTCTTTTTAGTTTTAGCTTTTTAATCTTTCTACTTCTCATTTGTCCATCCTTAGTCCCCTTAGGTTTAATTAGTTATTTAGTTTGGGTATTTCTTGCATATTCTATTATCATAAGGCATATTAATTAACTAGGTCAAATCTTATCCTAGTTACATATTTCCAATTAAATGCCAACTTAACCAAATAATACACTTTATATATTTGGGGCGTTTCAATATAACAAATAATAAAAAAATTATATCTTTAAAATTCTCGTATATTACACGGGTTGAATAAATGTAATTTTGTATGACAAATAATAAAGAAAGTTATATCTTTATAAATACTAACGGATATACTCGATACACGATCGATACGGTGATAGCGGAGATAGTTCTTAAAAGGAAGATACGTTATTCAAGAAGTAAATCGTTAGCCATTTCAGTGATAAAATGTTAGTACCAATTCCGACAATTTGATTTATAAATCATGTAATAAAATTGATATACTATTATTTATAATAATGAAAATAAAACTAAATAATATATTATGGGTTGAGTTATAATACAAAATATTTAAAAATAAGAAGGGTAGTGACAAGTGTCCTAGGAGGAATTAAATGGAAGGGGTAATTTTGTCTACAAGAGGGAAGAGAATATGCACATGCAAGTCACATGTTATTTTCCTCCCAATTTTTAAACGTCCGTAACTTTTTTATACATCATTTGTTTAAAAAAAAATTATACCATAAAATCGAACGTTTTTTTATCTTTAATATGAGTACCATATTGTTATAATTTTCAAAAAAAAAAAAAAAAAAAAAAAAATTCAAAAACCCAGTTGCATATTACACAATGGACATGATGTAAAACACAAAGTAAAATAGATCAAAAACACAATCAGTGACAATAGATAAAGACACAATGGACAACATACTAAAACACAATGACCATAACGTATAACACAATGACGATAACATATAACACAATAAGTATCAGACTAAATAAAAACACAATTGATGACAACAGATAAAAGACACAATTAATGACACCAGATAAAAGACACAATGGAGAGCAGATGAAGACACAATGGAAAACAAACTAAAAACACAATACACAACAAACTAAAACACAATGAACAAAGATAATAAAAAAAAAATTAAACAAATTATTAAAACACAATTGACAACATATTAAACACAATGAATAACATATTAAACACAATGACCTGAACTAATAACACAATTTATAGAAAACCCAGATATAACACCATCTTCATCGTGTCATTTATTGTGTTATAGGTTCTTATAAAAACGCAATGGATAGAACCCAAATTAACATTGTGTTATAGGTTTTGATAATAACACAATGTATAGAAACTCTACTGACCAAAATCCAATTAAAACACACAATGACTTGAACCTTTAACACAATGCAAAAAAATACCCAGTAAAAATGAATTTTTTTATTTTATTTTTATATGATAATATGGTACTCATATTAAAGATAAAAAAACGCTCATTATTATGGTGAATTTTTTTTTAAAAAAATGTCGTATGAGAAAAAGTTATGGACGTTTTAAATCGATAGAGGAATTGGCATGTGCCTTGCATGTGGATAGAGAAAATCCATAAATATAGGATTCCCTTTATGCCCTTCTATTATTTTTTTTCCCTACAACTAATCTCAACCCTTCAAATCTAAGATCAATGAACTAGAATCCTTCTTACCCTTCTTATTTATTTTATCCTTTGTGTTTGATCATAACCCAATATATTAATACAAAGTTGGTTTTTGTGATATCATATTTGTTTTATCTAGAAATATCTTAAATTAACAATTTAAATTCAAGGATAATATTTTATTAAAAAAATAGAAGGATTCTGTTCGAAATGTAAAGGAGAATAAGATTTAACAGTTGGCCGTTCAAATTTTTTTTTAACATAATGTTATTATTTATTTATTTAAAGCCAATGATCTCTAGATTAAGTGGTGGAAGACTTGTATTTCTCTTGAGAGATGCAGGTTCAACTCTCATTTGGTGCAGAGTGAGGCACTGGTGGGCAATGATAGGAGACCCAGGGAAACCTGGGTTGGATCCTTGATCCAAACGGGTTTAATCGGTAGTTTCACTGTCATGCCTATGGGCGGGTGGGTTACTGGGTTTTCCCCGGAATTGGTGGTGGACTCAAGTTACTCTCGAAGTACTCCGTTTGTCCAGTGGGTGGTGCTTGGGATTGATTATGTTGACCGTTAAAAGAAAGAATAAGATTTAACATTAATTTATTATTTATTTATTTAAATAAAATAAGATAAGTAAAAAAGAAAGACTGGAAAATCAAAAAGTACATACCTTCAATTAATATCACGTGTCACAAATTGATTTTTATTTTACTATAGAGTATAAATAGATATAGATATAGACATAGCATATACAATTACAACTTTGATTTGATATCTAATTAGTTGTAAGTGCCTAATTAGAGTTTTAATTACTTAATGTTCAACCGTTGATTTGATACCTTAACTATTAGGAGTAGAACATCATTAACTATTAGAAGTGGAATTATCTTATTTGATGGAAATTGGTGAAAAAATTTGCAAAATATTGGCTAAAGGTTAAAACTGTCAGCTCTAGCAAATTTTCCGGAAAAGTGTCTCCTCCACGCGCTATGGAGGAGCAAGGTGTCTCCCTCACAACGTGCGGGGCACCTGTGTATGATTTTTTTTCTTTCTTGTGTTTAATGTTTTCGTTCAATGTTTTGATTACTAATCGTTTGGATGAATTTTGTATGATAGGTAACTGAACAGTTAAGACCCTGATGAAGATCAAGCCACACCAAAGACCGAACACAACCCAAATTCTCGTTAGCTTCCGCTTTGTGAATGTGTTTTTGAATCGTAAAACATGTGGTTTTGTTTATTTTGAATCACATTATTACTATCTCGTGTAGTCGGGTTTTAAATAATGTAATCTTTTGTTAAAATTGTCGTATAAAATGTGAAATCTTATATATACTAGTGGGATATTCCGGGCTTTGCGGCGGACGTTCGATCAATATCGGTTCGGTAAGTTACAACACCGTTACGATACCAGGACTCGGTATAGTAACTGACAGAGATACAAATGACCACTGGCATCAGTACCGATGTTGTCCAAACACCATCGATTTGTTTTGGCACGGTATACGCCCTAAATGGATATCGACATGTGTTTTTCATCGATCGAAAATCTTAATTTACTTTGAAATAGCCATATACTGGCATTAGATCAATAGAGGTACAACTATTACTCTCTTTTAAATAGAACTTTATTTACAACGATTCTATTTAACTATTTAGAGAAAATAAATAAAAGAAAGCGCTATCGTAACTAATGATTGCAAATAAGGATTTGTAAATTAATATAAGGAATAATGTATTCCTATTTTCTTGTATATAACAAGGATAATTGACAAATAAAGAGCTAAAATATGTGAAGGTGGTATAATATTTAATATATATATGTTTTATACATGTCATTCATACATAAAAAATATCATATATTCTTGTATATCACATGGGTGGATGTGATTGTGAGTCACCTATAAGTCACTTTAATTTCTATTGTAGCTAACAACTTCTTCAATTATATATATATATATATATATATATATATATATATATATATATAATACGAGAGGGGTCTTACATATATAAAATTAGATTTAAGTAACACGTACAATACACGATTTTTTTAAAATATATGACTTTTTAACCATTTAGTATACAAATTTAAATTTATTCAACCCGCGTAATACATAAGGTTTTCAAAGATATAACTTTCTTTTAATATTTGGTATATAAAATTATATTTATTCAACCCATACAATAAATGTTGTTTCTTAAAGATGTAATTTTTTTATTATTCAATATATAAAATTACATTGATTAAACCCGTGTGATAAACGAGTTTTTAAAGATATATTGTTTAATTATTTAATATATAAAATTAAATTTAGTCAACCTGTGTAATACATAAGGTTCTAATCTAGTGAATAGATATATTTGAGTTTTGTTAATAGGATACAATACAATTGTGTACTTAGAGGGGATGGGGCGCCCCGTGATCAACTATTGTTCACGCGTGGAATGTAATAGAACACCACCGCCGGTGGCTTTTATAACTCGTGGTGAAACTTAAGCGTGATCACGAGTAGAGGTGGCAATCTTGACCCAAAGGCTTTCAAATGGGTTAGTTTGGGTTGCTTTTAAAATTATATGGGTTAATTTGGGTAATATATTTTAACCAAACGGGTCACAACGGGTCAATTGAAATTTCATCTTGTTATTTTCGGGTCAAAACGGGTCGACAACTTTAAAGAAATGGGTCGATGTGGGTTAGCACCTTAAAGAAACGGGTCAAATTTCGGATCAGAATGGATTTCGGGCCGGCACAAGTATCCGCACATGACGGGTTACGACACGAAATAGGTTTTGGATCGGAACAGTTTCAGTTCGAATTGAGTTTCGGACCGAGACGAGTTTTGGCACGCGGCAGGTTTTGGATCGGAACAGGTCGGTTAGGATCGGGTTTGGGCCGACACGAGTTTTCGCACGGGACGGGTTTTAGGCCGACACGAGTTTCCGTACGGGACGGGTTTCGGATCGCAACGGGTTTTAGGCCGAAACGACTTTCCTCACGGGACGGGTTCTAGGCCGACACGAGTTTCCGCACAGGACGGGTTTTAGGCCGACACGAGTTTCCGCACGGGACGGGTTTCGGATCGCAACGAGTTTTAGGCCGACACGAGTTTTCGCACGAGACGGGTTTTAGGCCAACACGAGTTTACGCACGGGACGGGTTTTGGGTCGCAACGGGTTTTAGGCCGAAACGACTTTCCTCACGGGACGGGTTCTAGGCCGACACGAGTTTCCGCACAGGACGGGTTTTAGGCCGACACGAGTTTCCGCACGGGACGGGTTTCGGATCGCAACGAGTTTTAGGCCGACACGAGTTTTCGCACGAGACGGGTTTTAGGCCAACACGAGTTTACGCACGGGACGGGTTTTGGGTCGCAACGGGTTTTAGGCCGACACGGGTTTCCGCACGGGACGGGTTTCGGATCACAACGGGTTTTAGGCCGACACGAGTTTCAGCACGAGAAGGGTTTTAGGCCGACACGAGTTTCCGCATGGGACGTGTTTCGGATCGCAACGGGTTTTAGGCCGACACGGATGGGACGAGTTTCGGATCGCAACAGGTTTTATCATCTAATGCAAAATAAATTTTGATTTTTAGGCTTATGATGGACATGCAAATCAACGAAACAAATCAACAATGAGAAATCACAATTTGTAAGTAATCAAAGCTTAATTGGCTACAATAATCAATCGATGGATCTCTAGTACCACATTAAACGCAGACATGCATTCATATTTCCAGATCCAGAACACAAAAGTAGAAAATTTCAACAGAAACAACTATATATCAACTTAATATCACAATTAAATGTTTGAATTAAAGAAATTATTACCGATCGGGTTGAATGAGAGCTGATTTCAATTAATTATCGAAAATGAAGACAATTGAATGTAATATAGCATACAGGTGAACATATGAGAAGATACAGAGATGGAATTAGAACTGAATAATTGAAGATATTATTGAAAATTGGGGACGAAGCTTAGGGTTTACACCGTAGAGTTGTGGAGCAAATGAGTAATGAATCAATTTTTAACCAACCCGACCCGACCCGAAACCCGTTCTGACCCGGACCCGTTTCAACCCGAACCCGTTGTAACCCGAACCCGTTCCGACCCGAACCCGTTTCGACCCGAACCAAAACAACCCTTTTTTGTAATTGACCCGTTCTGACCCGAACCCGTTTTGACCCGAACCCGTTTTGACCCATGACCCGACCCGACCCGAACCGACCCGTTTGCCAGGTCTAATCACGAGCACGCGTGAAGATTTGATGCAATTCAGTTGTTTTTTTTTTTTTTTTTTGAATGATTTTGATAGTGTGTGGTGAGTGATGGACATTTCCACTAAAATCCATCACTAGTGATGGAATAATGCTCGATGACATGAGAGAAATTGATTGGATGTTATGAGTGTGTGGTGAGTAATGAATGCCTCTACCCCTTAATATTCATTAGTTTAGTCTGCACATCTTTATGCAAGTGTTCAAACGTTAAAGGTTCTTGTAAGATATAACGTGTTGATGATGTAGACTATAGAAACCATAAAATGATCGCGACGTGTATGCCTAGGACAAATTTGGTTTTGATGAACCCTACCCACTTAATTTAGTCTCGCTTTTTTTTTTTTTTTTTAGTTTGCAATATCCAGAGCCATACCGTGAGTTTTAATATTTTACCAACATAGATATTATAGTCCTTTTGCACAAATTTAACAGAATAATTTAGAGGAGGTTAGTAAATTAGACTGTAACTTATACGGAAATCAAACTTTTAGACTAAAAAAAAAATCTTTTGATTGAAATAAATATTTGTGTCAAACCACATAGACTAAAATACGAGTTACTCTAATAATAGTTCCTTATAAAAATTGGGGTTTCTCATAAAATGCACCGACAAATGATATAGCGAACGTGAGTAGTAAAATCGGTGAATTTAAACAATGAGAATTTATCGTGTTTCTATGTTTTGTGTCATGATGAAACATGTAAGGTTTGATTTTTCCAATTTGACTTTTAACTATAAAAATATAAGGATATCCTAGTTAACTTCAAAAACTCTAGGTACCTAAACCTCATGATACATATATCCATACACCCATAAATCTTTTTACAAACGTTTACCAGTCAATCCATTTAATCCTATAAATGCATTTACATTTTCATGTTATCAACTTTTACAATCACTTTGTTTATTTTGATAGCATCTAATATAAATCTTATATAACTAGAGTCATAGTTACCAGCACGTTGTGTTGGGATGCGATTAAAATTCAATACGTACCCCACGGATTAGAGACAGAAACTGAAACCGGTGTTACTATTTTGTTTTCTAGTTCCATTCCTATCCACGTAACTTGTGTTGGGGAATTTTCAGTAAACCGGATATGATCAGAGAGGCGTGTAATCACTCTCAGATCAAATTATTTCGGTGGTTCACCCGAGTAATTCAATCGGATACAACTCTGATTGTTGAGAATTGAACCAGTGTATGTTTGTGTCTGTGAAATTGTCTGAACCAGAAGAATGCAACCAAAAACTATCTACGAATTTTGGGTTTTTGGGATGTAACTGCCTAATGGCAGTTATCTCCATTTTCAGACAAAACTTGGCAAAAAACCGCCATTGTTTAAAACATTTTGAAAATGTGTCAATTACCAGAAAATAATGATGCAGTTTTATTAAAGCAGTTTATTCAAAATAAAATTTTTCCAAGCTGACCTGGACACCAGGGGCTCTGCCCCTTGGACCCCGCCAGGGGTTGCCGCCCCTTGGACCCTGCTCCCAGGGGCGCTGCCCTCGGACCTCTGCCAAGGGGGCGTTGCCCCCTTGGAACCCCCGTAGAGTACGGGCTCTGCCCGTACACTTCGAATTACAATAACTCAAACAAGCGTGCACTCCCGTATCTCCTAACTTGCTTGATGTGTATTATTATTCGTTTTAATCACCAAGTCAACTCCAATTACACTAAAATACGTAACAACTTGGAAAAGAGGGTTCTCTTTCTTTTGATCTTTCTTGATTTGACCATCTAGACATGTAGATATATATTAAGATCACTATTTAAAGCGTGCATGCATCTACACAGGCATTCCCATTAGTTTCTGCTTACAAAATGAAAAAAAATATATTAATATGCCAAAGGTCAATATAAACTAATCAAGACTCACGAGCAACTTTGTGCATTAACCCTAAAAGTGCTTATATATATAAATCCACAGTTTGAATATTGAATTTTCCGTACGTAATCCAACCAACCGAATATATATATATAGCATATATAAAACCCAAGTAATGTGTATTTTTGGAGTAGGAATGGCATTGGCTAAGACGTCGGTTTCGCTAGAAGCATTGGCAGCGGCAGGCATAGATTGCGACGAGTATGGCTTCGATTTTGACGAATACGAGTGTATACAAATGGGCAGGGGCGGACCTGTAGTGTAAACGAGCGTAGCCCGGGCTACGGCTCAAGTTTTTACGAGTAGTGTAAAAAGAATTTTTTTTTTTTCGATTTTTATACACAGGACACCCCTGAACAAGTACGAGGACACCCCTAAAAATTTTGGGATACCCCTGAGTTGAAGGTCTAGTTCCGCCACTGCAAATGGGCCGACCTCTACCGCATCTATACGCTGATGAGAATGAAATACTTGAGCAGAAACATGAACGTGAAGAAGCTAAAAGGTATGAACTTGAACGTAAAAAGGGTTATCAACGTGTTAAAAATATTAAAGATGGTGATGATGATTTGCGAATGCAACACCCAATATGTACCATTGGATTCAATATTTTGGAGGAGGTCATAATGCTGATTAGATTTGTGAAGCAATGTTGTGAATCCTTAGGAGTTTGAGTATGTTCATACGATTTGGCTTAAATTTCATACTTTTATTTATTTTATTTGTATGTCTATCGTCCAAAATTTTTTGTAAATCAGTATTGTTGATATATTATCAAATTATTTGCTTATAACTGTAAGTAATTAGGCTGTAAATCTCAATGCTTTATTGATTTAATAAGATTACATTATATAGAGAATATGTGGAACCCTAGAAACTTAAGTTGGGCCCGTGGGCTCATACTAATAACAATAATAATATGGTCTAATACTCCCCCGCAGTCGAAGCAGAAGGAAACCGAAAGCTATGACTGAAAAAAAACATAAAGAAAAAGAGCGTTCTTAAGATTCGGACAAAACTTCTGCCAAAATTCCACAATCTTGTAATCTTTAATGAGAATCCACTTTTTTTAATGATCCCTGATCCGACAAGAAGCATTCAATGCGGTAGGGCGGCAACGGCAAATAGAGGCGCGACAGTGGACCGTAGTCCTGTAGGCGGCGCGGGACCGTAGTCCAATGAGCGGCAGCGGCGCGACGACAAGGAGCGGCAATGACGGAGAAGCAGAATCAACAAGATGCCGTAGCATCATATGTGTGGTTTTCTTGGCATCTGATTACAAGTGTCGTCCGAATAAAAGATGTAGGAGTAGTGGCTAGAATTTAAAAACCGAAACCGGAACTTTATTTAGGATACCAAATAGGAAAAGTGAATAGGAAACAAAACAGAAAACGAACGGTGGCCGGACAGGGCGGCGACGGCAGTGGCGGCACGCCGCCCTGTCTAGGGTTTTTCTCAAGTGGTGACGGCTAGGGTTTGGTTATTTGTGTGTGACGCAGCGGAAACGGTATAGAGCCTAGGTTGGCTCTGATACCATGTAAGTAATTATATGTAAGTAATTAGGCTGTAAATCTCAATGCTTTATTGATTTAATAAGATTACATTATATAGAGAATATGTGGAACCCTAGAAACTTAAGTTGGGCCCGTGGGCTCATACTAATAACAATAATAATATGGTCTAATAATAACATTTTATCGATTTTCCTTTTCATATATACGCTTTGTGTGTCTATTATGGACTAAAACCAATGCAAGGTATGAGACTTGTCCACCAATATGGGGTTTATATACCAAATGAGGAGTTCTCTCGTTTGGTATGTAACAGGGTCTTAAGGCAATAATGAAATGCTCGATCGATGACAATATTGACTGATCGTTCTAACACATAAAATTATATCTTAGATCGAATATCTATCGGTAATCTCTCAATGATCAATGACAAAACCGTCGTTAAACCATTGGTGATTTTGCCACGACAATCTGACAATGACTTTCGTCGGAAATACATCAATATAGCTTCCAACGATGATCCCTAAGTAATTTATGCCGGTAAACTTTTCACACAAGCCATTTCCGTGACAGACCATCACGAACTTGATTACAGACTACTAGTACTTTCACTTAAGGATATTTTTCATGGATACATCATCATCATCATACTCTGGATATCCTACCAATAGCAAAGCTAAGGTAGGGTCTGAGGAGAGTGAGATGTAGACATCCTTACCTCTACCGCGTAGGAATAGAGAGAATGCTTCCAATGAGACCCCAACTCGATTGTAGTTTTGCATCAAGCCTTAGACATAAGTCACATAACACTCAACAATTGAGACAAATGCCGATTAGTGCATGTACCCATTGTCTTTCGGCTATTAGTTGAGATGATTTGAAAGCATTTGCCATTATTTCTTTTTTAATAATATCCATAATCATAGGTGGTGGTTTATTGGTAAAGACAAAATCTTTAAACACGTCGGTTTGTAACGAGGAGGTTTTTGGGCATGGGCGGACATAGCCTTTGGCCAGGGTGGGCGGCCGCACCCTTTGAAAAAAAAATTTAGTGTATATTTTAGGGAAAAAACCTGATTGCATCCCTTGAAAATATGGTTAAACACTTCATCCGTACCCCAACAAAATTTCTGGTTTCGCCATTGTTATTGGGTTGATCTCATAGACGAAAAAAACTAAAAGAATTTTGCCATTAAAAATAGTTTGGCTCGGGAGTTGATCCTTACGCATTATCAATACTCCTTGCATTTTTTTTTACATTTTAGATTTTTAGGGTTGAAAGAGTAAACTTGCTTGTGATCACGTCGCTGACCGATGACTTTTAAATATTTCTGTAAAGTCATGTATATTGCTCAACATGACATAATCAATGATAAAATTTGAAAATATCTTATGACGTCATTTTGTGTTTTCGTTGTGTTGTTTGAGAGGAATCGTGTCTTGTTCTTTCCATTATAACTAGTTAAATTTTCTTGAGTTGTGATCGAAGTTCAGTTGGTACCGGTTTTGTTACTTACTATTAGGGTATTTATGGTTCGTTTTAAAATGGTAAAACCATTAAAACCGGTCATCTGTTAGGTTTCAAGGTCGGTTTTATTCTTAACTTTCGGTCAGTTGATTTCAAAAATTTTAAATTATAGTGAATAACTTGGTTCATGGTTTATACTAAAAACCGATCATACAAAATCGGCCTCGTTTAAACAAATTATTATAGGCTCAAGCTCGATAATTGAAGCTCACGTTTGGCCTCATTTATTAAACAAATTATTATAGGCTGAAGCTCGGACTTATTGAAGCTCGGCTCGATTAGAACTTATAATTAGAGGATCTAGAGTAGTTCAGACCATGCGTAGTCGTTAGCCCAATAATGTCCCCACCATGGGGCGTTTTCAGTTATGTGGCAGTCCAGTTAGTATGGGGGCATTATTGGGCGTTATTACAAAAGTGCTGTAGTGGGAATAATGCCTAATAACGCTCATCCAATCATTACACAATTATTTATTTTCTAAATTTAAAACTTAAAATACTTCATTAATTAAAAAAAATTACATTACTAGAAATATAAAAAAAACAGAATAAAAAAAACGGAAATAAAAAAAAATAAAGTTAAAAAAAGATGATGATCTAAAGTCCGTATTTTTCACGAAGTTTTTGGCGATGCATTTGCGCATCGATAACATGTTCGGGTCCATGTCTTGAAGGTTAAAGGGTTGTTGCGATTGGGTTGTGTTCGGGTTCACGGGTCTTGAGGGGACACCAAATGGGGGTCGGAATGGGTTTATAGTTTTATAAAAATTGTAAAAATAGTAGAGAGAAACTTTGATTGAGGGTGAGTTTTTATTTTTTTTATAAAAAAGCGAATGTAAAGTGGGGTTTTTATAGTATTAAATGGGATTTAAAAAAAATAATAATTAAAGAAAGTTACCGTTCAACGGTAAACTCGTGCCCCAAAGCTTCAATTCGGCGTGTTTCAAAGAACGCCAACGTCTTTTTTTTTCGCGAATAATGCCGGAAAACGCCTAAGGGAGCAGCACCGGGGCGTGATCAGGCGTGTTTGGGCAATTTAAAAAAAAAAAAAAAAACGCCCACTACGGGCAGTCTCACGAGCGACTTAGCTCGTTTACACCATTAAATTAGTTTACCTGTTTACTTCGTGGTCAAAAGAATATAAGTTTTAATTTTTATGTATATGTGTGTAGTGTGTGTTAAATGTTAATGGTCAATAACATGATCACGAGCAAGATTACCTTTCAACTCCAAAAAGTGTATGCATGCCACATTTGAAATTTCCATATTTGCGGGAAGCCAGGAAGCCAACTATGTAAATACACAAGCATATGTTCACAAACTCCATATTATAGCAGAAACAAGTGCAATTATTTTATTAGATATTATGTCGATTTCAACTGAAGCTTTGGCAATGGCGGGTGTAGACTACGAAGAGTGGGGTATGGATTTCGAGGAATGGGAGCGTATGGAGATGGGCCCACCTCCTCCCCATTTATATGCTGATGAATACGAAGAACACGAAGATGAACATGATGAGGAAGTCACTATGATGGCAACAGACACTACAGATGAGCTGTCTGTATCTGCACAACACAAAAACCAATTGACAAATGTGTTTGATGATCATTTTCTGATGCAATCACCAAAAACTTATATAAAGATTATGCAGCTTGGTCATGGTATCAAGCGAATAATGATCTTGGTGGTTGCAATTTTATTCATTCTTAGTTCTTTTATCTACTTGTAACTAAATCGTCTTATGTTTATTGTAAAATTTTATGATTTCAGTTAATAAATATGAATTCATCTCTCGATTAAATTGTCTTTGAGCATATTGTAATGCTTATCATGAAACTAATGTTGTTTCTAGAAACATATAAAACTTGTGTCCAACTTTAAACAAAGAAGTACGAGAACCGTATAAGCAGGGGCGAAGTATTGAAGGAGCGGGGAGGGGTGCCCGATCCCCCGAACTTTTCGCTCAGTAGTGTTATATATATAATTTTTGTATAGAAATTTTTGGGTATATACGTTTTCGACCCCTCAGTGGGTATATACGTTTTCGACCCCCCCGTCATTTGGGTCAAGCTTCGCCACTGCGCATAAGAAACTTCTACGTAGTACTTATGTAATAAAGTGAAATGAGAGAAAATCCAATAGTTTATGCAGTTCTATATTTGAAACTGGTTATAAACATCTACCTAATTAGAAATTATGGATAACAAATCGTTAGGAAATTTCTTATGATCTACAATGTCTCTTGTAAAAAGAACTAATCGAATAAGGAGTCATCTAAGGTGTCACAATGTTAGGAGGGGTCCATTGGTGGCCAATATGTTAATAGTTGGGATTGCCAGTGGTTATTTTTGAACTTGGGACTGTTGACGGCTAACAAGTTGAAATTATTAAAATCCAATATTCCATTTTCTAAAACCTCTAAATATGTTGATAAGGATTCTAGATATTCAAATCCATGAGTTTGGAAACCGTTATAACGAAGTAAGATTCGATATTTAGGTTTGATCAGCCAATATGTGAACACAATTAGTTTAGCACCCTATATGAAAACCCTAAATACACTACAAGACAAAACTATCCGTATTAAGCAATAAAAGGATATACCATTACTACTTTGTTGGTCTTTGTTTCCGTACACAAAATATCATTTCCGTGACCAAAATCAAAGATTCAATTGGAAACATTAGACTTCCAACAGCCTCATTCATTTCATACCAAGCAGATGTAATTGACTTTGCACAAATATTGTGTATTCACATTATAGTTAACGTCATAAACTCATATCTTATCACTATTTAATTACGTCATAAAGTTACATTCAAGCAATATCTTCGATTCTAGAATATAAAACTTTAATAAATATACACGTGTCAGTGGTCCATAAGATGATCACGAGCAAGTATACCTTTCAACTCCAGAAAGTGTGTGCTTGCCACATTTGAAATTTCCATATAAGACAACTATATATATACGCATACAAACACACACAAGCATGCATAAGTTCAAATCCTCCATATTATTAGATATTATGTCGATTTCAATTGAAGCTTTGGCAACTGCGGGTGTAGACTACGACGAGTGGGGTATGGATTTCGAGGAATGGGAGCGTATGGAGATGGGCCCACCTCCTCCCCATTTATATGCTGATGATGATGAAGAACATGAAGATGATCGAAGATATAAAGATCTCTTTATGATGATGGCAACAGACACTGTAGATGAGTTGTGTGTAACTGCACAACACAACAACCAATTGACAAATGTTTTTGATGAAACAAACAAAGAGGGCTGTGATGATTTTGTGATGCAATTACCGAAAACCTATATAAAGATTGTGAACCGCGGTCATGGTATCAAGCGATTAAAGATGTTGGTGGTTGCAATAATGGTGATTAGATTTCTAAGGAGGCAAATTCTTTAAATAATTAGTAAATTTGAGTAGGATGTTCGTATATAGTGTTCTTTCATTCCACTTTTCATTCTATTTTAGGTATATTGTAAAATTGTTTGGTTTTAGTGAATAAATATGATCACTCATTTACTTTTAATTAAACTGTCTTGAGTCTATTGTTATGCTTGTAAAATTATGAGAAAAATACTGTTTGCTGTTTCTAGGAACATAACTTGCGCCTAATTATATTACGTAGAGAATTAGGAAAACGTACCATATAAACAACATGCACGAAGTGTTTGTAAAATAAAATGAAATAGAGAAAGTGGGGAGGTTACTTTTACCAATGGGGGTGATGGGGGAATTTTGTAAATCACAGAGAGGAGTCTAATTATTTTCAAATTAAATTAGTTTGATAGTTCTTTCGAAGAATTCAATTGAATAGAACTCAAATTAAGAAATCCTACACAAAAGGGTTCCCGGGGGCAACACCACTAGAAACAAGATTCAAGGGGCAGAGCCCATAGAAAAATTATTTTTCTAATAGATCATCATAATTTTGAGATAAAAATTAAAGACATTAGCCAATTTTAATTTTAAAATAAAATAACTACCTTGATCAGTTTCATTCCCAAATTCAAAATTAGGGTTCTTGGTCACTCTCTGGCTGCTTCCAGGGGCTTTGCCCCCTTATAACCCCTTTGCGTAGCGTACGCTACAAGAAACGGGTACCTTTAGCGGAGATAGGTGTTGCCGCTAATAGCCCTTTTTGTCGGCGCTATTGGGTTTTAGCGGCGACATGTCGCCGCTACATTGTGGCCGGTATAGGTCGGCGGCTATTGAACAAAATGCCGTCGCTAATGCATACGTCGCCGCTAATGCCTCTGCCGGAATATTGCCTGAAAGTTTGCCGGATTTCCATATTTGAAACATACAAAACATCACTGTTTGTTTATACTCGAAAATGAAACTTAAACACAATAAGGGTCTGTTTGGTATGGGGTAATGGAATGGACGGAGGAATGAAATGGACGAGGTAATGGAATGGATGAGGTAATGGAATTGATGTCACACCCCGATTTCCACGTGTATCACCGATGGGCCCGGTGGGGGATTACCGTGACGTAGTTGGCAACAATATAGTCAAACCACACAATTATATGAATGCACAGCGGAAGCATAAAGATAAATATATTTCAACCTTTGATTGTAATATCGAATGTATCACAATAGTCGAATGGTATCCACAGGGGATCAAAATAATAATAAAAATATTGTTCAACAGACAAGGCATCAGAGCTTGCGAGACTTCTTAAGATGCTAAGGAGCTATTGCCAGCCGATTACGTGTAGTACCTGCACTTAATCTTTTTGGAAAAATACGTCAGTTTACACTGGTAAATACATTCAACCGACACTTTTGAAAATGTTTATTAAAATTGATTTGAATGCACAAGGCACAAACTCTTTTATAACTTGGGAGAATTATTTAAGATTATAAACTTGTGAACGAATTACATGTTCCTTCTTTGCGTTCAGTAGCCCGGATCTAGTCTGGGTTAAAGATCAATAGACACACCACATTGCGTAAAACCGCGGTGGGTAAACCAACGGTTAAGTCTTTTAATAATATAGACATAATACCGGGTGTACGCCTACACCCGAGTGTCGAGGTCGTGGCCATTTCGTAAAATGATGCCTAGGATATCCGGGACATGGTCATTAACCCCCCAAAGGCTTTTAAGTAACAAGACTGTTTAAATGAGCCGATCAAATTATTCAATTAACCACCTAAACGATGGAAGATTTGATGCTCAATCAAGCGGTATTAATATACCGTAACCCAAGCCCGTATAACGGAAAATAAGTTAAAAGTATTTACCTTTGCAAGTATTGTCCTTAATTGATTAAATCACAGATATCTTTTACTAGGGCTCCTATTCTGGAATGAAGGTTTTAAAATAACCTATTAGAATCCTAACGGGTCTTTTATATTAGCCGTAGCCTAGACCGGTCAGTTTCAAAGGATAGATACGGTTTAATCGCGTGAAAGGCGAAAACCGGGAATGGAATGTGATTCTGACCCAACAAGTTTGAAGGCTTGTTTTATATGGGTTTAATATTCACACTCTGGATTTTGGGGTCAAAATAATATGGTTTGACCCGTATCGGCTAATTTATGTAAACTAGTTACATAAGCCGAACCGCGCGCGCAGTAGGCGCAACGGGTAACCGTAAGAGTCCTACACTTGTTTCCCAAGTCAATATGCCTTAAAGAGGTTGTGGTATCAGTAGGATACCTTCCGTGATGCCCGTAACGAGTTTAAGTTTATTATACGCCCCGTAGGGGTTTTCCGGTCATTTTAAGGACTTTTAAAGATGTTTTAGAGTTCTATAGGAAATCTGAGTTTCCCGATCAGTTTAATAAGTCTAAAATACTTTATTTATTATTTAAAATCAGTAGCAACTAGAATCGGGTCAAAAGACCTTGTAGAACTCAAGTTTTGGCCGAAAAGGGTATATTCGGTATTTACCGAACCGTAGCCATAACCGCAGGTTATGAGCAGGTTAAAATTAATTAAAAATCCTTAAAAATCCCAGAATATTATTTTACAACAGCGAGTAAAAGGTTTGGTGACGAAATCTTGGTTTAGGTAGGCGTTATGCTAATCGCGTCGTTTATTACAAAAGTTTCTTTTAATTGCGCTATTTAGCATAACTCCTATTCTAGACCTCGGATTGGCGTGAAACTTTAGGGACATGCTTAGAATTTAGTAAGCAAGGTTATGGTCCCTTCACGTGTCCGAAATACTCGTTTTATTTTGAAAAGGGCGTTACGGTCAACTTTTAAGCAATTAACGGAAATGCGTAAAAGACTCGGACAAACAACGAACCGGTCACAGAGGGTGATACCGTCACGTGACCTGGTCTTAAGAGAGTCCTAAGGCATATCTACATTGCACTAAAACGGGTCAGAACTAAAGTCAAAGCAAAAGTCAAACTTTTGCGACATTCGGCTCCGAACCGGGTCAATATAGCAAATGGCCGAATCAGACGAGCTTAATCAAGTTTATATACTTAATATCATGTTTTATAAGTGTTCAAACAGGTTTCATATCATCTATATTACAGATTATGCAAGAATCGCAAAAATGGCTTTCTGTTGACTTTTTAAGTATACGTTTGACTCGACATTTGAACTAGTTAGAGTGGTGGTCAGTGAGAACCCTTTTAGGGGTTTATTACCCATACAAATACCAACTTATAACTACTTTTGATTCGAGATATGACTGAGCCATTAAGGACTTATCTCGAAGTCAAACCGTAGTTACGACGGTTTGATTTTTAGCTATTTAACTAAGTAAAACCAAACCACAAAGGATTTAAACAACTTACAGAAGCTTGAGCACGAACTAGGATGGTAGAATAAAGCTTGGAAGCTCCAGAGGTGATCAAGAGAATGTTTTTGAAGTGTGGTGAACTTATGCATAACATAGGCCTATTTATAGTACAAGAATGGCCTTTAGATCCTTACAACTCAGCCTACAAGTGAGTATGGATGATGGGCAGGTGTCCTAAGGTGCTATGGGTCGAGTAGGGGGCGCCCATGCCTCCTTGATTGCTCACAAGGTCGTTCACTAGCCAAATCATTGAGCTGCCCATGTTTTCTGTTACTGTGTGTCCCACGCGGCCCGCGTTAAGGATTCACGTAACTTGGTCGCGGGTCGCTTGAGTTCGCATATCAGAACGCGTATAAACAACAGGCTCGCGGCCCGCGTTAACTTAAGTGTAACTTTAAAGCGGCCCGCGTTAGGTCTGTTTTTCTGGATTTTTGAATCTTTTATAATCATGACAAAATCTTTATAATTAATAACGAAATCTTTGGTAATTAATAACCTGACCTTTCGGGTTTGAAGGGGTAACTTTGCGATTTGGCCCTCGATTATTTACAACTAAGGGCCTCGTGCTATTTACTCGCATTGTTAAGTCCCCGGTTAGTTTGTTAATTATTCGGAAAGCTTTAACTTTCATTGTTGACGCCTTTAACCCCTCTCATACGAATTTGATCATAACTTCCTCGTTTTAAAACGGAACTTCGCGGAATTTATATAGTATATTCTAGTGAGCGTATTTTACTGTTACAAAGCCTCGGGTACGTCAAAGGGTCACTCAGAGGTATAATTAAACATGTTGACACAGTTAACTCCTGCAGCTTGTATTCTCTCACTTTCTTCCGCGTTTCGCTTCCGTACGATCCATGATTTATTCGTTTGAAGGTACGAGCATCGTTTAGGGTTACTATACAGTATACTTACCCTTGTTTAACATTTCTAACCCTCGAATTTACATACTTTCAAGGTTTGTCAACTTTAGTCCTTTATTCGATATTAAATGCCACGTGTAAACTCAAGACACGTGTCATTACATTATTGGACGCAAAATTTCGAGGTGTTACAATTGATCATTACCATTCCATGTCTTGTTTGGTTACCATGTGAGAATGGAATGAACCATTACTTTTTGTTGTTTGGTATGCGAGAAAAGACGAAGGAATAAAATCGGATGGCGGTGGTCAATGATGGGCGGCGATGGTGGGTGGTGATAGGTGGCAGTTGTAGCGACGACGATGGTGGTGGGTGGAGACGGCGACGATTGGAGACGGTGACGGGTGGTGACAGCGGTGGTGGTGGTGGGTGACGACGAAGGTGGGTGGCGGCGGTGGTCAGAGGTGATAGTGGTGGCGACAGTGGTGGCAGGTGGTAGCGGTGGTTGTCACACCCCCAAATTACCACATAGGGAGTGTCCCTGTTAGGCGTGTGACATACCAATAACGAGCCACTATTTACACTGAACCCATACAAGTTATAAATAAAATCCCCATTATTAATAAAAAGATCCTCAACTAATTTAAACGAAAGTCAATAAGTTCAGCGGAAGCAAATGATAAACCACAGTTAAACAGTATCAAATCCAATATATAGTATCAAGAAAACCATCACATGAAATCCCATCAGCCGACCCATGACCACTCCGGCGACTCCAGACAGCAAGTTCCCAAATCCAAGATATCCAACGACCTGCGAGCATGCAACAAGTGTATCAGACAACGCTGGTGAGTTCATAGTTTTACGAAAACGTTGGTTACCAAGTATTTAGCTAATCCATTGACGTTAAATCCGAAAATAATATTGAAAACAATGTTGATAATACCCCAATACAAGACGGCTTCTGATTATTTTGCCCTTTCTCCAATGCTCCTATCAAAGCATTGGTCATGACTAGGTCATTAGTTCAACACCCGTCCTCCCAGGAACGGGGTGAGGTTGCCAAACCTAAGTAGCGCTACTAACTAATACCATGTTACCTCCTCGGTAACCAAACAACACGGAGGGACTTTAAAGGTGATAGGATGAGTATATTATCCAACATTCCCGTTTTTACCCAAAAGACTTATCCCTCCTCGGGATACCCACTGACTGTCCCAACTGTAACAACCCGCACCTTCGTGCGTTGTTACTACTCGATACACTCGTTACGCCTAGCACCGGAGATTCGGATCATAATGTAACTATATCAATTATATCGCTAAATCGAAGTATAATCGAATAACTACGCATATTCTATCGCTATTACAAACCTATTTTGCATAACACTCACGATGATGTCGAATATGGGCCTAAACTACCCTTCTCGATGAGCGTGAGGTGTCAAAATGTGAGTAATCAACGCTAACGAGGGTTATCGGGTGAGTACTATGACTCTAACCGTCATGACGATGATGGCAATATGAGTAAGTGGTGCCCCGATAATCATTGTGGCACATCACATCGAAGAACGCACTCGAAGGCACGCGTAACTCGATCACCGCACTGAGAATTGGATACATAAATACGTATATACGGCCCTTTTGTGATTAATTATAATAAATAAATTAATAATTATATATATATATAAAAATATGGCTTAAACCGTCGAAATCGCACCAAAAACGGGATCAAAAGGCTTCCGAACGGATCAATTCGATCAGACTAGTCCAATTGGTCAGACCGGCCCAATCAGATAGGCCAGTCCGATCGGATGGGCCAGTCCGATCGGATGGACCAGCCGATCGGATGGGCCAGCCGATCGACTGGGCCAGCCGATCGACTGGGCCAGCCGATCGACTGGGCCAGCCGATCGACTGGGCCAGCCGATCGACTGGGCCAGCCGATCGACTGGGCCAGCCGATCCAACTGCTGTTTTGCCTCCCTTTCCCCTTCCTTGCCTATAAATACCCCTCCATTCACTCCCAAAAACTTGTGTTGCTGCTCCTAACCGACCAAGACGCTCCAGCCCTCAAATCTCTCGATTTCTTCCGATTCTTGTAAGTTTTCAACCCGAATCTTGTACTTTCTTGATCCAAATGCAATCCTTCATCTTTCTATCTTTCAAATCCCAATTTTCAACCGTGAAATCAACGGATTTGGGCTGTTCTAAGGTGATGTCACCATAAAGTTCTTCAAAGGTGATGTCATCCCATGAAGAACAACTCAGATTCGGATGATTTACATACGATTCTTCATGAATCTCAACCAAACCAATGTTTTTCTAATCAAAAGGCCACGGATTTGGGATGTTCGGATAGATTTCATCACAAAGTTCTTATGAACTTCAAGTGTTGACCTCATATCATCAAGAACAACTCAGATCCAGGGCATTTCCTAAGTAAAATCAAGGTTTTTACATCAGATCTAGTGATAAAATGATCGATTTCGGGTTAAACACGGAAAAACCGACAAAAACGACCAGTTCTGACGAACGGGGTGATTCCCGGCCGTTAAAAACAGGTCGGAATTGACGGGATTTCAGTTGCTTAACACCTCATCGTAACGTCCTAACCCAAAACGCCGAAAAACGCTCGAAAAATCATCGAAAACAGCCGAACAGGATGGCCAATCGAGTGGCCCAATCGATCGAACAGCTAGTCGATCGAGCAGCTAGTCGATCGAGCAGCTAGTCGATCGAACAGCTAGTCGATCGAACAGCTAGTCGATCGAACAGCTAGTCGATCGAACAGCTAGTCGATCGAACAGCCATTCGATCGATCAGACTGTCCGATCGATCAGGACCAAGTCCAACCGATCGACCAGGCCCACTCGATCGAGTGGCCTGTTCGACTGGGCCAGCTCAATTTCACTATTTTGTCCGATTTTAACCCAATTTCGCCCGATTTCACGCAAATCGATACCGTTTAACGCATAGTAATCTATCACTCACGTAAATTGTCTGAAATCAGGACATTCTCCGGCACCGATTCCGCAAACCTAACCGAATACGCGCTGTGAGTATACTTGACCCCTTTTATCGAATTTTGGGTGTAGCATACGTTCCATAAAAACCAAACTTATCAAACGAATGATTTAATTGGACTATTTATCACTTGCGAATAACTGTTTGCATAGATATACGTAATGCTAGTACATGTATGCTAGGACTTATACTCGTGACGTCCCACCAAGACTAGTATAGTACTATTTCGCCCGACGGGGTCTAGTTATGCCATCAAGAGTCGAGCATCGAGGACTTAGCTGGTAGTATCAGTTTTGTGAGTATATATGTCGTGTATTACGTTTATGCATGTGGAAATTCGCAGCACTTTTAATCTATCACACTATCACATATCAAACCTGTATACTCGCCAATACTTTTGTATTGACAAAGTTTTAACGTATGTTGCAGGTTTAGCCGAAGTTTACATCAAATCAAGCTAGGAAGTCTAGAAACTCATCTAAAATCTAGGTTGTCGGATTTGAATTGTTCGAGAGGACAAGAAATCTGTGATGACTTACGTGATTGTATTGTTTGTTAGTATGGGATGACAAATGTAATAAATATTATCGCAATATAGTTGTTATGGATTCTCTTGAGCAATCTGATTCGCCTAGTGCCGCGCCCCGATGATTCCGCCATCGGTTGGGGTGTGACAGATTGGTATCAGAGCCATAACTATAGGGAATTAGGCAAAGTTTGAGACTCGACCTAGTCCGGGTCGATGTCTTATGAAAGTGACCTAGTCTATAGTCTAAGTACCAACAGGCCGACTCTTACGAACTCGTTAGGGTTTGTTTGGGCCAACTTGCTACTCTCGATCGAATTTGTTGAAAAGTTACAACTATTGTGTGAACACCGCATACTACAGCTTCACACAAAGAGCCTTTCCTAAGGCTAGAAGGTTACTTAGCCTTTCATAAGGCTGACACAATACACATGTTTTCAAAACTACTCGCATAACAAAACCGAGTGATCTAGTCGAGACCAGGTGTGAAAACCAATAACTCTCGATAGGATCACTCACTCAGCGTATTTTTCTAGCACGAGAACTCTTGTTGAGCTAGGAGTGACATCCACATCTCGACAAAAGGTCTCCATTTCGAAATTCTGGTGGAACTCTCGGATTTATTCGATGAGCACAACCACAAATGGGAACGAAGTTGTTAAGCCAGGGGTGAAACCCATACCTTAATCAACTGTTCCACTCCATAAAATGGTTTACAAAAGCTCTCACCAAGGTCACGACCATAATAACGACTCAGGCTACGCGAAGACTAGAGAGACGAATGTCAGGAGCTGCATCCCAGTGGAAGCATGAGTCCCCTAGGTCAACGCGTATGCCCGAACTTGTTGGGTATAGTCGGGTTACTTGGGTAGTCAACGCCTAAACACCCAAGGCATTCTATCTAAACTATTACGTATACGGTATCAATTACGTCTATGAGTTTTCAAATTTAAGCTTTACGATTTACCGATTTCTCGATTTATCGGAGTTACGAACCTCGATTTACAAAGCGCACAACCTGCACAGCCATCGCAATCTAAAACAAAGACCGAATGATCGCAACAAAACCAACGTCTAAGTACTCGAATTCGCTTACGCTATTTCTCTCATCGCGTCCTCGCGAATTCTGAATCAATATCTATGTGTAACCTACAGCTATACCTATACGTACTATATACAAAACGAATCAATTATGTGAGAGTTTAGGAACCTAGAATTTTCCTATGTGGCTCCTATGTGTTTAATTAAATTCTATACCGAGTTTTGATCGAATCAAATCGCATCAAAAGTTCAGAAATCATTATGATCGAATCTCATTCCGAATCCTTCTGTCTAGATGCCTTCCAACAACTCGATCTCGAGACGAGTAGCTAGGAGAAGAGCCCAACGACGCGCCGATAAGAGGATTGCCTCAATTGTGACCAAGGAAGTGGTCAAGCTCATTCCTCAAATTGTCGCGCAAGTGCACTCTCAAAGCCACTCTCGAGCCCCGGAAGACGTCAAGACGGAATCTGCATTCCTCTACAAACACTTCAAAGCCTGTGATCCGATGCCTTTTACGGGTGAAGGAGATGTTTCTCAATTACTCCAGTGGTTCGATGCCATCGAGGTTACCCTTCGTCAGAGTGGGTGCCCCGAGGACCTTCAAACTACTTGCGCCACCGGAGTATTCCAATCCCGAGCACTCGATTGGTGGACCGCCGAACGCAACAAACGTGGGATCTCCGCAGCTTACGCCCTCTCATGGGGTGAGCTGAAGAAACTCATGAAGGAAGAATATTGTCCCCCTCACGAAGTCCAGAAGCTAGAGAACGAATTTTGGGAAATCAAGCAAACCGAAGGTGACAATGCGAGCTATACAGCAAGGTTCAAACAGCTTAGCATAATCTGCCCAAGTCAAGTCGACACTCCAAAGAAAGCTATCGCGAAGTATATTCGTGGCTTACCAGAGTGTGTGGGTGATTTTGTCGAAGCTGCAAAACCTACTACCATCGAAGAAGCCTACCGTCTAGCCGCAGAGCTCAACAGCAAACGAGTCGTGGACGGATCCTTCTCCAAGAAGCCTGTCACACGAGCTCATCAAGCAATCATCATCAACTCGTCCGACGATTCCTCTGGAGAATCGGTCGATGGATCATCTGACAGCTCCACGGAGGATTCTTCTAAGAATTACTCCGACAATGCCTCCGCTAAATCGTCAGGCGAATCCGAAGACGACGCCGCATCAACTCAGGAAGCCCAACCGAGCCGCAAACGAAAGACCGTGAGCCCAGACTCTTCAACAACTGGACTGCCGCAACCCGAACCTCTCCGATCAGTTCCAGTTCAGTCAAAGCGAGCTTACAATGGATCACATCCTCTGTGTTTCACATGCACGTATCATCACCCACTAGAAGCAAAATGTCGCTATTGCGCAAATTGCAACTGGTATGGCCATTATACGTCGCAATGCCGCGCAGGACCGTGACCTTGAAGGAAGTCATCAACAACCACAGTCTCCGCAAGTGTCCTCTGCAACAACGCTACTTTGATTCTAATATTGTTGTAATAATACGACTTATCTCTACCATTTCTAGAACTTAATTTATCTATCGTCGCATGTGGATTCTATTTCTTTTATAATCAAGCACTATCTAAACGCTAGCACTATGTACTATATTATGTATTTTATCCCTATAACACTCTTAGAACGAGGTACGGTATACGTGCAAGGGACAACTAATCACGGGTGCACACGGGATTACCTTGGTCAGTGCACGAAGATCGTAGCAAAGTTCTAATGGTGCCATAACGTTTAAAAGCACGGTCAGGGGTCTTGGCCGTGTCAACAAAGTGTGACACCAAAGCACGGGGCATAAGTAGTAGGGGTGACGCGGGGGTACGCTTTACCATACTACCGAAACTTCGTGAAGAAAGTGCCATGTGGAGTTGGACGTTATTAGACCTATTATACTATTATGGTTAATTTGACACTCTACCATCAATCACAAGGCGTAACAAAACTAAACCGCATCACTGCGAGGCTTCTCGTAAGTCCGCGTACACAAATTGCCACATCGATGAACTTAGGTAAGTTCACCCCGAAGAGCAATTGGAGCAACGCGAGACTGGTCGTAAAGTCTAGAACGCAACTTAATCGCAGTTTTGCCGGATCAAACTCGCAATCAAATCATTCGATAAGTGGCTCGAAATCGCAAACGCATCATGTGTTTGTCTAGAAATCTCTAACGCTAGTTGTTGTCAATTGTGTGAACTTCTATCAGCTGGTGTGGATCGTCTATTGTGGATTCGCTAGACGAGTATCGAGAATCACTCGCCGCCTTCCACTCTTAACGCGCCTCGCACCTAATCCACCAACTCGATACTCTTATCATGGTTCGCTATTACTTATCAATGCACGCATTCTACGTGTCATGTTAGCGCACAAGACCTCGCTTCACGAGACGAAACTAACAAGGTTGAAACATGGTGATGTTTTGACCATATTAGTTGACTTTGTGGAAAAAGGCCGTGTGGGCTAGCCTTAGTACTATTCGTGGTGTAATCAGTTCAATCAATCGTCTATCACTCGCAACGCAACAATCGTCGCTTATCAATCTGTTGAAATCTATTGACTATCGATGTTCGAATATTACTTGGAAGTCATCGCAGGTGGTGTAATGTTAGGGTGCATGACATTGCTTCACAAGATAAAACTAATATGGAAACATGGTGTTTGTCATATTAGCAAGTCTTGTGGAAACGTGCCATGCGAACTTCGTGTGGAATCAAATCGAAATCTCATTTACCCGAATCAAAATCGTGTCATTCGTTGCCCAACCAAACATACCATATCAGCGTTGTGCGACCGGACTACTCGCACCCGCTGCCTACGCTTGGTTTGCATCCAACTTATCTCTATTCAAAACTCGGTCTAGCACCTCATCGCTAGGATCAAGGGAATCGAAATTCTATCTGTGTCTTATCGGCACGCATGACACTGCCTCATGAAACAGAGTTAATATGGGTAAAGCATGGTGGATACGCCGCTGGTACTTCCTATATATAAGTGTTTTAACCATATTAACGGACTTTTGTGGGAAGGTGCCACGTGGGGCCCGATGTAAGTTATTTTTCCATAGTATTAAGGAAAACCTATTTTTATAAAATTTTTACTAAAACCGTTGGACAAATGAAATTCCTTACAACATGGAGAAAACATTGAATCAGTTTGGCTCCGTGCCCAATGAAAATTTCATAAGTCCAATTCTTTTCTTAAAAACCTTTGCAATGACCGACAGGAATCTTCCCGAGAACGAGGGTTCGGCAGTCGAGTTCCGCTCGAACCCACGTTGTAGGAAAGTTTTCTTAAAACTTATTTTGCCACCTAATTCTTTTAAAATGTAAAACTCCAAAACCTATTATCAATTAACAAAACCCTCTCCATAGCGCTGGCGTGGACATCGAAAACGGTCAACACCGCGCCGTGAGGAGATTTTTCTTAGTTTACTTCGGAGATTAATCGAGTATTGGTAAGTTTAAAACGCTATAAAAATTGCTTTTTGTATGTGTTATCACTTCTAAGTAATCGAATCGTATGCTCTCTCTATTTTCACTCGCCAAATCGTAATCGATCGCTCGTTATCTAGACGCTAATAATCTCTACTCTCAATCGCATCAACCCTTACGACCCTACTATTGGATTAATTTCGGGACGAAATTTCCTAAAGGAGGGGATACTGTAACAACCCGCACCTTCGTGCGTTGTTACTACTCGATACACTCGTTACGCCTAGCACCGGAGATTCGGATCATAATGTAACTATATCAATTATATCGCTAAATCGAAGTATAATCGAATAACTACGCATATTCTATCGCTATTACAAACCTATTTTGCATAACACTCACGATGATGTCGAATATGGGCCTAAACTACCCTTCTCGATGAGCGTGAGGTGTCAAAATGTGAGTAATCAACGCTAACGAGGGTTATCGGGTGAGTACTATGACTCTAACCGTCATGACGATGATGGCAATATGAGTAAGTGGTGCCCCGATAATCATTGTGGCACATCACATCAAAGAACGCACTCGAAGGCACGCGTAACTCGATCACCGCACTGAGAATTGGATACATAAATACGTATATACGGCCCTTTTGTGATTAATTATAATAAATAAATTAATAATTATATAAATATATAAAAATATGGCTTAAACCGTCGAAATCGCACCAAAAACGGGATCAAAAGGCTTCCGAACGGATCAATTCGATCAGACTAGTCCAATTGGTCAGACCGGCCCAATCAGATAGGCCAGTCCGATCGGATGGGCCAGTCCGATCGGATGGACCAGCCGATCGGATGGGCCAGCCGATCGACTGGGCCAGCCGATCGACTGGGCCAGCCGATCGACTGGGCCAGCCGATCCAACTGCTGTTTTGCCTCCCTTTCCCCTTCCTTGCCTATAAATACCCCTCCATTCACTCCCAAACACTTGTGTTGCTGCTCCTAACCGACCAAGACGCTCCAGCCCTCAAATCTCTCGATTTCTTCCGATTCTTGTAAGTTTTCAACCCGAATCTTGTACTTTCTTGATCCAAATGCAATCCTTCATCTTTCTATCTTTCAAATCCCAATTTTCAACCGTGAAATCAACGGATTTGGGCTGTTCTAAGGTGATGTCACCATAAAGTTCTTCAAAGGTGATGTCATCCCATGAAGAACAACTCAGATTCGGATGATTTACATACGATTCTTCATGAATCTCAACCAAACCAATGTTTTTCTAATCAAAAGGCCACGGATTTGGGATGTTCGGATAGATTTCATCACAAAGTTCTTATGAACTTCAAGTGTTGACCTCATATCATCAAGAACAACTCAGATCCAGGGCATTTCCTAAGTAAAATCAAGGTTTTTACATCAGATCTAGTGATAAAATGATCGATTTCGGGTTAAACACGGAAAAACCGACAAAAACGACCAGTTCTGACGAACGGGGTGATTCCCGGCCGTTAAAAACAGGTCGGAATTGACGGGATTTCAGTTGCTTAACACCTCATCGTAACGTCCTAACCCAAAACGCCGAAAAACGCTCGAAAAATCATCGAAAACAGCCGAACAGGATGGCCAATCGAGTGGCCCAATCGATCGAACAGCTAGTCGATCGAGCAGCTAGTCGATCGAGCAGCTAGTCGATCGAACAGCTAGTCGATCGAACAGCTAGTCGATCGAACAGCTAGTCGATCGAACAGCTAGTCGATCGAACAGCTAGTCGATCGAACAGCTAGTCGATCGAACAACCATTCGATCGATCAGACTGTCCGATCGATCAGGACCAAGTCCAACCGATCGACCAGGCCCACTCGATCGAGTGGCCTGTTCGACTGGGCCAGCCCAATTTCACTATTTTGTCCGATTTTAACCCAATTTCGCCCGATTTCACGCAAATCGATACCGTTTAACGCATAGTAATCTATCACTCACGTAAATTGTCTGAAATCAGGACATTCTCCGGCACCGATTCCGCAAACCTAACCGAATACGCGCTGTGAGTATACTTGACCCCTTTTATCGAATTTTGGGTGTAGCATACGTTCCATAAAAACCAAACTTATCAAACGAATGATTTAATTGGACTATTTATCACTTGCGAATAACTGTTTGCATAGATATACGTAATGCTAGTACATGTATGCTAGGACTTATACTCGTGACGTCCCACCAAGACTAGTATAGTACTATTTCGCCCGACGGGGTCTAGTTATGCCATCAAGAGTCGAGCATCGAGGACTTAGCTGGTAGTATCAGTTTTGTGAGTATATATGTCGTGTATTACGTTTATGCATGTGGAAATTCGCAGCACTTTTAATCTATCACACTATCACATATCAAACCTGTATACTCGCCAATACTTTTGTATTGACAAAGTTTTAACGTATGTTGCAGGTTTAGCCGAAGTTTACATCAAATCAAGCTAGGAAGTCTAGAAACTCATCTAAAATCTAGGTTGTCGGATTTGAATTGTTCGAGAGGACAAGAAATCTGTGATGACTTACGTGATTGTATTGTTTGTTAGTATGGGATGACAAATGTAATAAATATTATCGCAATATAGTTGTTATGGATTCTCTTGAGCAATCTGATTCGCCTAGTGCCGCGCCCCGATGATTCCGCCATCGGTTGGGGTGTGACACCAACCACCGGGACGCATGCTCAAGAGAGATGAACTCACCTTAGGTTTGCTCGATTGCTACGTACTTTTACGCGTTAAATGTTAAGTCCGTTACAAGAAACCTAAGGTATTTAGAACGTATGTACACGTATTGTAGGATCATGTAATACCCTAGTGTTTCTACACCACTCAAGATTTAAGTGAACCAAGTTAACAAGCTACCACACAATAGAACCCATGCAATGATATATTTATATGTATCAACATCTCCTTAAACAGTCATGTCATCGAATATAATTACAACATAGGGTTTTTACTTGCATTCACAAACTTCACATCTTCATGTTCCTAGACCATTAAAACACACAACATCCATATGCACCTGACATATATGCATTCCCTAAACACATACTGCATTTACATGGTCCCTACACCCTATCGGCCCAAATTATAAAACACTTCGGCCCACTGTACCTATTATATTGGGTTGTTTATTAAATTCCAGCTCCCTTAAACCCGTCAAAGAATGTGCGGTTAGACACAACCATGGCTGGCCCAAACTCGCAATATTCAGCCCAACTTGTATGACTAAAGCCACAATGTACAATCCATTTAGTGTTCGTGGGCCAGCAATCCGTGTGCAACCCTATACCCCCAGCCCACTCTAATTATTGATTCAATTACATAACAATCCATAACTTAAAATCATGTGATTAGTAGTGTGCTTTAATCAAAATAGTGCAGCCCAAATTAATAATATGATAATGTTGTGCGAGCCGTTCAATACAAAAGAACTATTAAAATCGCCCCACATGTTATCTCGATGCCAACTTCAACAACTAAGCATAATCTCATTAATTACTTCACACAAGCACATGATTTGATTAGACATATGCATAGGGTTTGACTATACTGACAACATGATTCGATTCCCACATGGTTTGATTCCTACATAATTTGACTATATTGACAACATTATTAATACAACATCATGCATCACACAATTTAACACAACATCAGTAGCCTATATGTGATCTATATTAGGTTCATCATTGATTCTATGTGCATACAGTCCCTAGGTGGGATTCCTCATGCAAGGACACAACATCATGCAAAGAAACAGTTCACATCAATGTCAAATAGCAATAACTTTACAATCCTAGCAAGTATCACAAGAAACTCAAATAATTAATCAGTGTCTACTAACCTGTCGATGTGTAGAACAAAACACAAATATTGATGTTCAAGAGAAAGGGCTTCGGCCAAAGGGGATGGGATCTGCCGTCGCCAAAATAGAGAAGAGGATAGGGTTTGTTGTGATTTAGTATCGTGATAATGTGATCATTGAAAAGACGTTACGTAGTCCCCTAATTATAATGTCAATCAACAAGTGAAGTGGGCCGAGATCCAAGCTTACAAAAAGTGTTGAGATTATTCAAAAACAATCGACAAGTGAAGTGGGCCGGACTCAACTGTGGGATCCTACCCGAACCAATGATCCAACAGAGAACCCCCTACACGTACAAGCCTACTCACACACGTTACACGTCAAACACGTTAATGAAAGTTACGAACGTTTACTAGAGTATACCAACACGGAACATATAACACATAAAAGAGAACTAACGAGAAGTTAAGATCACAAGTTAAAATGTTACCAACCATGAAGGTTCGGGTTGTCACATCATCCCGACTTGAAAGAAATTTCGTCCCGAAATTTGGCAAGTAAGCACACAGGAGTGAAGTGATAAATCAAGATTGTTGCCGGATTTTTCTCAGGTGCCACATCATCCCCAACTTGAAGAGGAATTTCGTCCCGAAATTCACCAGTTTTACCAGAATTAGTGTCACACCCCGATTTCCACGTGTCTCACCGGTGGGCCCGGTGGGGGATTACCGTGACGATGTTGGCAACAATATAGTCAAACCACACAATTATATAATGCACAGCGGAAGCTTAAGATAAATATATAAACTTCAACCTCTGGTTGTAATATCAAATGTATTACAGAAGTTGAATATATCCACAGTGGATCAAAATAAATAAATATTGTTCATTCAGATACGGCATCAAATTTGCGAGACTATTCGTGATGCTTAGGCAGCTAATACCAGCCAATTTCGTCTAGCACCTGCACTTAATCTTTTTGGGGAAAATACGTCAGTTTACACTGGTAAATACATTCAACTGACACATTTAAAACTGTTTATTAAAATTGATTTGAATGCACAAGGCACAAACTCTTTTATAACTTGGGAGAATTATAATAAAATCTTGTGAACATTTTACATGTTCTTTTATGCGTTCAGTAGCCCGGGTCGTGCCGGGTTAAAGATTTATAGACACACCACGTTTGCGTAAAACCGTAGTATAAAAACCAACGGCTACGTCTTTTAAATTTAATGTCGACACTTTATACCGGGTGTACGCCTACACCGGGATGTCGATGGTCGTGGCCATTTCGTAAAATGATGCCAAGGATATCCGGGACAACGGTCATTAAACCCCCCAAAGGCTTATAAGCAACAAAACTGTTTAAATGAGCCGATCATGTTATTTAATTAACCACCTAAGCGATGGAAGAATATAATGCTCAATCAAGCGGTATTAATATACCGTAACCCAAGCCCATATAGGGGAAATAAGTTAAAGTATTTACCTTTGCAAGTATATTTCCTTAATTGGATTAAATCACCGATAGCTTTTACTGGGGCTCCTAATCTGGAACGAAGGTTTTAATTAACCTCTTAGAATCCTAACGAGTCTTTATAATGGCCGTAGCCTAGACCGGTTGGTTCCGATATATATAGATATGGTTTAATCGCGCGAAAAGGCGAAAACCGAGAATGGAGTGTGATTCTGACCCAACAAGTTCAGAGACTTGTTTTATACGGGTTCATGGTTCACATTCTGGATTTTGGGGTTCAAATAATATAATTTGACCCGTATCGGCTAATTTATGAAAACTAGTTTCATAAGCCGAACCGTGCGCGCAATAGGCGAAACGGTTAACCATGAGAGTCGTACGCTTATTTCCTAAGTCAATATGCCTTAAATGGGTTGTGGTATCAGTAGGATACCTTCCGTGACGCCCGTAACGAGTTTAAGTTAATATTATGCCCCGTAGGGGCTTTTCGGTCATTTTAAAGACTTTAAAAGGGCTTTTCGAGTTCTACAGGAAATCCGAGTTTCCCGAACAGCTTATAAAGCTTAAAATACTTTATTTATTATTTAAAATCAGTAGCAACTGGAATCGGGTCAAAAGACCTTGTAGAACTCATGTTTTGGCCGAAAAGGGCATATTCGGTATCTACCGAACCGTAGCCATAACCGCAGGTTATGAGCGAGGTAAAAATTATTAAAAATCTTTAAAATTCCCAAAATATTATTTTAATACAGTGGGTAAAAGTTTTGGTGACGAAATCTTGGTTTAGATAGGTGTTATGCTAATTGCGCCGTTTATTACAAAAGTTTATTTAATTTTGCGCTAATTAGCATATCTCCCATTCTAGACCTCGGATTGACGTGAAACTTTAAGGACATGCTTATAATTTAATAAGCAAGGTTCTGGTCCGTTCACGTGTCCGAAATACTCGTTTTAATTTTAAAATGGCGTTACGGTCAACTTTTAGGCGAATGATGGAAATACGCAAAAGACTCGGATAACTCATGAACCGATCACAGAGGTTTATACCAACATGTGACCTGGTCCTAAGAGAGTCCTAAGGTATATTTATACCTCACTAAAACGGGTCAGAACTGAAGTCAAAGCAAAAGTCAAACTTTTGCGACATTCGGCTCCGAACCGGGTCAATATAGCAAATGGTCGATTCAAACGAGCGCAAACAAGTTTATATACTTATTATCATGTTTTATGATTGTCAAAACAGGTTCCATAACATATACATTACAGATTATGCATAAATCGCTAAAATAGCTTTCTGTTGACTTTTTAACCGCACGTTTGACTCGATATTTGACATAGTTAGAGTGGTGATCAGGGGGAACCCTTTTAGAGGTTTATTACCCACATAAATACCATCTCATAACCACTTTTGATTCGTCATAAGACTGAACCATTTGCAAGTTATTGTAATGACAACCGTTAGTTACGACGGTTGTGTTTATAGGCTAAAACTATGGAAATGTGAAACCACAAAGGGTTAGATCACTTACAGAAGTTTAAGGCAAGACTTAAGAACACAGAGGAACACTTTAGAGCTCTTGGAATGATCAGATGAATGAGTTTTGAGGTGTGTTCTAAGTTGTGAACAAGTATGCCTATTTATAGTGCAAACCAAACTCCAAGATCATCACACATTGGTCTACAAGTGACCATGGATGATGGGCAGGTGGCCTAGAGTGTTATGGGTCGAGTAGGGGGCACCCATGCCTCATTGATTGATGTTTGGTCGTTCAAATGCTCCAAAAGGCAAGTAGTTACAAGCATTCTGCATCTGGGCGTCTAATGCGGCCCGCATGGAAGTTCCATGCGTTTATAATGCGGGCCGCCTGGGATTTAAATACCAGACGAGTAAAAGAGGAGGCTCGCGGCCCGCCTCAACTTAACCAGACATGCAATGCGGGTCGCGTAGGGCCTGTTTTTCAGATTTTTAAAATCTTTTGAAATGATTACGAAATCCTGGTAATTAATAACGAAATCTTTCGTAATGATTTACCTGACCTTTCGGGTTTGAAGGGGTAACTTTGCGGTTTGGCCCTCGGTTATTTACCGATAGGGGCCTCGTGTTATTTACCCGCGCTATTAAGTCCCCGGTTAGTTTATTAATTATTTGGAAAGCCTTAACTTTCACTGTTGACGCTTTTAACCCTTCTCATACGAATTTGAGTATAACTCTTTCGTTTTAAGACGGAACTTCGCGGAATTTATACAGTATATTCTAGTGAGCGTATAATACTGTTACGAAGCCTTGGGAACGTTAAAGGGTCACTTAGAGGTAATATTAAACATGTTGACACAGTTAACCCCTGTAGCTCGTAATCTCTCACTTTCTTCCGCGTTTCGTTTCCGTACGATCTATAATTTATTCGTCTGAAGGTTCAAGCGTTATTTAGGGTTACTATACAGTATATTTACCCTTGTTGACATTTATAACCCTCGAATTTATATACTTTCAAGGTTTGTCAAAATTTGTCCTTTATTTAATATCAATGCCACGTGTAAACAAACGACACGTGTTAACACATTATTGGACACAAAATTTCGAGGTGTTACATCCTCACCCCCTTAAAATAAATCTCGACCCGAGATTTACTCAAATAAATAGGGGTACTTTTCTTTCATTGTAGCTTCGACTTCCCACGTATATTCAGGACCTCTACGAGCATCCCATTTGACTTTTACAATCGGTACGTGCTTTCTGCGAAGCTTCTTTACCTGTCGATCTTCAATCGACAAAGGTTTTTCTATAAATTTTAAGCTCTCATCTATATGCACATCTGTGTGTGGAATCACCAATGATTCATCGGCGAAGCACTTTTTGAGATTGCAGATGTGGAACACATTGTGAATTCCATTGAGCTCTTCAGGCAAGTTCAGTTTATAGGCAACTGATCCGACTCGTTCAATGACCTCAAAAGGTCCTATGTATCTCGGACTCAGTTTGCCTTTCTTGCCGAAACGCATCACCCCTTTCCAGGGTGACACCTTAAGTAATACCTTTTCACCCACTTCGAAGTGAAAATCCTTACGCTTTGGATCAGCGTAGCTCTTCTGCCTATCGCGGGCAGCCTTGAGACGTTCCCGGATCTGGACAATCTTGTCCGTCGTCTGGAAAACAATTTCTGGTCCCGATAATTGGACCTCTCCTACTTCCGCCCAACAAACAGGCGATCTACATTTCCTACCGTATAATGCCTCGAAAGGCGCAGCCTTTATGCTGGTGTGGTAGCTATTATTGTAGGAGAATTCGATCAGGGGTAGGTTCTTATCCCAGTTACCACCTAAATCGATCGCACATGCACGAAGCATGTCTTCTAGCGTTTGGATAGTACGCTCACTTTGACCGTCCGTCTGTGGATGGTAAGCCGTACTAAAGTTTAAACGCGTGCCCAAAGATTGCTGGAAACTTTTCCAGAAATGAGACGTGTATCTAGTATCCCTGTCGGAGATAATAGACACAGGTATGCCGTGTAAGGCTACAATCTTATCAACATAAAGTTGGGCTAACATTTCGGAGCTATACGTCTCCTTGATGGGTAGAAAATGAGCTGATTTAGTCAGCCTATCGACTATGACCCATATTGTATCGTTTCCTTTCCTGGTTTTGGGTAACTTGGTTATGAAGTCCATAGTTACGCATTCCCACTTCCACTCGGGAAGTTCAGGCTGTTGTAGCAAGCCAGACGGCTTTTGGTGCTCGGCTTTGACTTGAGCACAAGTCAAGCACTTTGCTACATGGGCGGCTACAGACTTTTTCAAGCCTATCCACCAATAATTTGCCTTCAAATCTTGGTACATTTTGTCTGCACCAGGATGGACTGAGTATTTGGAACTATGGGCTTCCTGGAGAACAACATCTCGTAGTCCTCCATAAATCGGAACCCATATACATCCGTTCAATCTAAGGATTCCATCCTTGCTAAGAGTCAACTGCTCCTCAGTTACTCCCAGCTTTTCATTAGGGTAATTAGCTTCCAACACAGCCTCTCGCTGTGCAGCTAAAATCCTTTCAATTAAATTGTTCTTGACCTCAATGCTCTTGGCATTGATTCGAATAGGTTTTACCATTTCCTTTCTGCTCAAGGCATCGGCGACTACATTCGCCTTGCCGGGATGGTACCTGATCTCGCAATCATAGTCATTCAGGGTCTCCAGCCAACGGCGCTGTCTCATGTTCAACTCTTTCTGGTTGAACAAGTGCTGGAGGCTTTTGTGATCAGAATAAATCACAAATTTAATACCATAAAGGTAGTGTCTCCATAACTTCAGTGCAAATACAATGGCACCCAACTCCAAATCATGGGTGGTGTAATTCTTTTCATGCACCTTTAATTGCCTTGAAGCATAGGCAATCACCTTGCCCTTCTGCATAAGCACACACCCCATGCCTGTGTGTGATGCATCGCAGTAAACTACGAATTCTTCTGTACCCTCAGGTAAAGTCAACACAGGTGCGTTGCTTAGCTTTTGCTTCAGTATTTCGAAGGACTCTTGCTGCTTTGGGCCCCAAATAAACTTTTCTTTCTTCTTGGTTAGGGAAGTCAAGGGCGCAACAATCCTCGAAAAGTTTTCAATAAACCTCCGGTAGTATCCTGCTAACCCCAGGAAACTACGGATTTCGGTAGGCGTCTTTGGCTCTTGCCAGTTCATGACCGCCTCTACCTTAGCGGGATCCACTTGGATACCACGCTCACTCACAACGTGCCCTAAAAATTGAACCTCTCGTAGCCAGAATTCACATTTCGAGAATTTGGCGTAGAGTTTCTCACGTTGTAGTAATTCGAGAATGCAACGGAGGTGCTTCTCGTGGTCTGCTTGGTTCTTGGAATATATAAGGATATCGTCGATGAAGACTATGACAAATTTGTCCAAATACGGCTTGCAGACGCGATTCATGAGATCCATGAACGCAGCCGGTGCATTTGTGAGCCCAAAAGGCATCACTAGGAACTCGGAATGACCATAGCGAGTCCTAAATGCTGTCTTATGTACATCCTCATCTCTGACCCTTAATTGATGATAGCCCGACCTTAAGTCGATCTTTGAGAAGTAGCTTGCTCCTTGCAGCTGGTCGAACAGATCATCGATCCTCGGCAACGGATATCTGTTCTTTATGGTAACTTTATTCAGCTCACGGTAATCAATGCACAACCGCATTGATCCGTCCTTCTTCTTTACAAACAGGACAGGAGCTCCCCAGGGAGATGAACTAGGTCTGATAAAACCTTTCGCCAGCAGTTCATCCAACTGGGTCCTCAGTTCTTTCATTTCCGTTGGAGCTAGCCTGTAAGGCGCTCTTGCTATCGGAGCCGCTCCGGGAATGATGTCTATTCTGAACTCCACTTGTCTATCTGGTGGAAAACCAGGTAGTTCTTTAGGAAAAACTTCGGGGTATTCAGAAATGACAGGAAGATCCTCTATCTTCGGCTTAGGTTCTTCAATTATAACCTGAGCCATGTAAATTACGCAGCCTCTGTTCAAACATCTAGAAGCTTTCAGCATAGATACGTCTTCGGGCAATCCGTAATGCGTATCTCCTCGAATGGTAAGGGATTCACCACTCGGAGTCTTTAAAACTATTTGCCTCTTGCCGCAAATGATTTGGGCCTGGTTATGGGATAACCAGTCCATGCCTAGCACAATGTCAAAACCCGCTAATTTGAAGGGAAGTAGAGATAAAGGAAAAGAATGGTTCCTAATGGACATTTCACATCCTTCTAGAACAGTAGAGACGGTTTCTATCGTGCCGTCTGCTAGCTCTACTTCGTATTTCGCATCAAGGGTTTTGATTGGCATATTTAGTAGTTGGCAAAATTTTTGGTCTACAAAGGATTTATCAGCGCCAGAATCGAATAGTACTCTTGCAAATATGTTATTTACGAGAAAAGTACCTGTAAGCACATTGTCGTCCTTAACCGCTTCCTTTGCATCCATGCGAAAAACTCTCGCATTTGACTTCTTTGTCTCTTCCGCCTTTTTGGCATACTTAGGGCAGTTACTCTTGATATGCCCCTTTTCATTACAACCATAGCAGGTTGCATCCTTTATTTTCTTGCACTCCACAGTCTTATGATCCTTGGACTTACATAGTCCACAGGAAGGAGTCTTTGATTGCGACTGTGAGTTTGATGCAAATCTGCATTTCCCAGAGTGGGGTTTCTTGCAGATCTTGCAGTTGGGCCTTTCACCAGCTTGCCCATCTTTCTTCGCTTCCGACCCTCTTTTGCCTTCACCGTTTCCACGGTGCTTCTTCCCTGATCTTCGTGAGGTATCATCCTCACGTTTTCTCTTCTCAGCCTCCTTGTTCCTTAGTGTCCTCAGACGGACAGCGTCTAAGGTGAGAGACAAGGAAAGGTCAGTAACTGACCTGAAGGTGGTCGGCCGAGAAGCCTTTACGCTAGCCTTTATTGCAGGCTCTAATCCCCCAATGAAACGGGCGATTCTTCTGGGTTCTGGTGTCACAAGGTATGGAACTAGACGAGACATGGTATTGAAACTCGTCAAATACGCCTGGCAGTCCAGGTTCGTCATCACCAGTGAGACAAAATCAGCCTCGATCTTCTCAACCTCATGCTGAGGGCAGTAGTTTTCTTTAATGAGAGCAATAAATTCCTCCCATGTCATTTTGTACAAAGCAGACTTACCAGATGCCTGCACCAACGCCCTCCACCATGCCAGGGCCTCGCCCTTAAAAGACTGGGACACATACTTCACCACATCCCTCGCTGCACACCCGCTGATGTCCACAATAGTGTCCATCTCGTCTAGCCAGGTGATACAATCAACAGCACCTTTCTCCCCTGTAAATTCCCGGGGCTTACATGATACAAAGTATTTGTAAGTGCAACCCTTAGCACTGGACGCATCAGTATATTCTCTATCGCGATGAACGCTGTGCTCAGTGGACGAGTGTTTGTCGTCATCTTTCTTGGGTTCTGAGGGTGGTTTGGAGTGTGTCTTTGGTTTAGAGGGTGGTTTTGACACGGTTCTGCCTTGGGACTCAGTATATTGACGATCAATAGCTGCCTGAACAGCATTGTCAATCAGAGCCTTCAGTTGTGCGCCTGTCAAATGCACTGGCGTATTGTCATAGTCATCTTCATTTGTGTGGCTGTTCTCTCCATTGGGATCCGCCATTGTAACTTGAATCTGTTACAGAAGATAACAAAATTTTATTCAGGAGATTATTATATAATTGTCTTTTATGACAATTTGTCAACCATGGTACAGAGACCATATTCGGTTAACTTATTATTTCATTATACATTAGGATTTGAATATATCCTATTTCACTATATAAATAGTATTGGCGGCATAAAGCCTAATCATGATGATGTTTTATAACTTTAGCCGAGATTTCAGAGAATCAAAGACATAGAGATTTGAACCGTAGTTCTTTTATCTCTTTCTGACAGGGAGTCATAGACCACCACTGCCTTTTGTCGTTATAAGACAATTATTACGGCCCATAGGCACTACATCTCTAATGGATGTTTTTAATATGGTTGGCCCGTAGGCACTACATCACTAATGGATGTTTTAATAATACTGGCCCGTAGGCATTACATCACTAATGGATGTTTTAATAATACTGGCCCGTAGGCACTACATCACTAATGGATGTTTTAATAATATTGGCCCGTAGGCACTACATCACTAATGGATGTTTTAATAATATTGGCCCGTAGGCACTACATCACTAATGGATGTTTTAATAATATTGGCCCGTAGGCACTACATCACTAATGGATGTTTTAATAATATTGGCCCGTAGGCACTACATCACTAATGGATGTTTTAATAGTATTGGCCCGTAGGCACTACATCACTAATGGATGTTTTAATAAGATTGGCCCGTAGGCACTACATCACTAATGGATGTTTTAATAATATTGATCACCTTCATTGGTGATTTAACCCACGATTTATAAATCATTTAGTTGGGTTTTGAAATCCTTAAAGGATTATTGTATAAGAATGACGTGCGTGATTTTAACGAATCACATCTGCCATGATTGTTAACATGCGTACAGAGGTTAACAGGGAATCAGAATCTTTTCAATTAGGTCGTACCATCTTGACTGGATCTTAAAAGACACCAAGCTAGGTTTCACCTTTTAAGATTCTTTATCTAGGCAGATCAATATAAAATGAATGGTTTTGATTTATTTTATACATATTAAAACAAAACTCATAACATACATTCCAAAAATCTCAAATACAATTACATATTGCCCTAAACGGGTCTTTCAAATAGTACATACCTCCATAGAGGTTTTAAAATAAGTAACAAGTCCACGCAGGGACTAATACAAGATAGGTGTCCATGCAAGGACTAAAGATAAGTCTTCGTAGAGACTGAATACGATAAATGTCCACGCAGGGACTTATTTCAAAGTAGAAATTACATTAGTACAACTATTAAGGGCTAATGGTCACGTTTCTTCTTTTTGCCTTTTAGTAGGTTTGCCAAGCCTTTGAGAAATCCTCGGTGGCTTTTCTTCTCTTCCTCGAACTCTCTCTCCACTCGATCTAGTCGATGGAGTATTTCTTCCTGTTCAGGAGGAGAGAAACGTGGTTGTGGCGCTTGATGCGGAACAGGAGGTCTGGGAGGTATTGGATACCCATGAGCTGAGTAGTCCGGTGGTCCCATGTTTCCATGTGCTCCGTCAGGGTAGCGCGCATTATATCTAGCCGACACCACATATGGGTCGCGCTCATAGCCGTAGTTGTATTGTGCTTGTGACGGTTCGAACGGATTGTAAGCCGTTGGACCCGTATAAGCAGGTATGGGTTGGTCATACCCAAATGGTGGCGAATTTTGTGCAGCTGGTGCGGAGTTCGCCTCCTGTATAGGACTTGAAGGTCCTTCTTCTCGTAGTGGCGGATAGTGGCTACTACTAGAATGTCGAGGAGTGCTGAAGTGGATACCCCCTCCTCCTCGTGTAGACATACGAGCATTTGTCCTCCTACGTCTTGGCGGATCAGGTATTACTGGTTGCGCCGGTGGCGGAGGTGGTGGCGTAACTGCCTCAAAGCGTGAATCCTCAGAGGGATCCTGTGGATGTCGCGGTTGTTGAGATGTCTGTTGAGGTGGCGTATAGTACCACTCATGTCGGTCAAACAACGCTTGGAAACTGTCTGGTCCTTGATAGGGCGTGCCATGGAAGGATGACCCATCAGAGACTTCTATCGGATGCGTGGGCGTACCACGCGCAGGTTCAGTAGGATCCTCATCTTCCTCCATGGGATCTTCAGAAAAGTGGTCTTGTGGACCAAGCGGAACAAATCCTGAAGGTTCCTGTATGTAGTCAGCCGGATTAAACTGACCTATGTAGTATGGAGTAGGGTCGTCATAATTCCGGGTTGATACTGAACGTTGTAGAGGTATGAAGGAAGGTTGTGGGTTGTTGGGATCATTCTCTGAGTTTGGTCCAAAGGAGTGCCGATAAGATGGCGTCGAGCTGTGCGAAGTGGAATGCCTCGCGGGTTCGTAAAGATCTCTTCGTCGTTGTGGCTCTTCGCTCCGTGTCATCGAAGGATGTCTTGTACCAGATGGTCCAGCTTCGTTATCGTGATGTGTCACGATTTCTCCTCTGCCTCTTCTCCCCCTTCCTCTTCCTCGGAATATAACAGGTGGCATTTTCCTGCTTAATAAAACTTTAAATACAATAATAAAAGAAAAGACAAAATTGGAATAACAATTCGAATTTGTCCTAAGTTCTTGTCTAGACTCAAGTATGTGCAATTGTGTCATTGAGATTAAACACAATAGGATAGTGTTTAATTCACTCAATGTTGGCTCTGATACCAACCTGTCACACCCCGATTTCCACGTGTCTCACCGGTGGGCCCGGTGGGGGATTACCGTGACGATGTTGGCAACAATATAGTCAAACCACACAATTATATAATGCACAGCGGAAGCTTAAGATAAATATATAAACTTCAACCTCTGGTTGTAATATCAAATGTATTACAGAAGTTGAATATATCCACAGTGGATCAAAATAAATAAATATTGTTCATTCAGATACGGCATCAAATTTGCGAGACTATTCGTGATGCTTAGGCAGCTAATACCAGCCAATTTCGTCTAGCACCTGCACTTAATCTTTTTGGGGAAAATACGTCAGTTTACACTGGTAAATACATTCAACTGACACATTTAAAAATGTTTATTAAAATTGATTTGAATGCACAAGGCACAAACTCTTTTATAACTTGGGAGAATTATAATAAAATCTTGTGAACGTTTTACATGTTCTTTTATGCGTTCAGTAGCCCGGGTCGTGCCGGGTTAAAGATTTATAGACACACCACGTTTGCGTAAAACCGTAGTATAAAAACCAACGGCTACGTCTTTTAAATTTAATGTCGACACTTTATACCGGGTGTACGCCTACACCGGGATGTCGATGGTCGTGGCCATTTCGTAAAATGATGCCAAGGATATCCGGGACAACGGTCATTAAACCCCCCAAAGGCTTATAAGCAACAAAACTGTTTAAATGAGCCGATCATGTTATTTAATTAACCACCTAAGCGATGGAAGAGTATAATGCTCAATCAAGCGGTATTAATATACCGTAACCCAAGCCCATATAGGGGAAATAAGTTAAAGTATTTACCTTTGCAAGTATATTTCCTTAATTGGATTAAATCACCGATAGCTTTTACTGGGGCTCCTAATCTGGAACGAAGGTTTTAATTAACCTCTTAGAATCCTAACGAGTCTTTATAATGGCCGTAGCCTAGACCGGTTGGTTCCGATATATATAGATATGGTTTAATCGCGCGAAAAGGCGAAAACCGAGAATGGAGTGTGATTCTGACCCAACAAGTTCAGAGACTTGTTTTATACGGGTTCATGGTTCACATTCTGGATTTTGGGGTTCAAATAATATAATTTGACCCGTATCGGCTAATTTATGAAAACTAGTTTCATAAGCCGAACCGTGCGCGCAATAGGCGAAACGGTTAACCATGAGAGTCGTACGCTTATTTCCTAAGTCAATATGCCTTAAATGGGTTGTGGTATCAGTAGGATACCTTCCGTGACGCCCGTAACGAGTTTAAGTTAATATTATGCCCCGTAAGGGCTTTTCGGTCATTTTAAAGACTTTAAAAGGGCTTTTCGAGTTCTACAGGAAATCCGAGTTTCCCGAACAGCTTATAAAGCTTAAAATACTTTATTTATTATTTAAAATCAGTAGCAACTGGAATCGGGTCAAAAGACCTTGTAGAACTCATGTTTTGGCCGAAAAGGGCATATTCGGTATCTACCGAACCGTAGCCATAACCGCAGGTTATGAGCGAGGTAAAAATTATTAAAAATCTTTAAAATTCCCAAAATATTATTTTAATACAGTGGGTAAAAGTTTTGGTGACGAAATCTTGGTTTAGATAGGTGTTATGCTAATTGCGCCGTTTATTACAAAAGTTTATTTAATTTTGCGCTAATTAGCATATCTCCCATTCTAGACCTCGAATTGACGTGAAACTTTAAGGACATGCTTATAATTTAATAAGCAAGGTTCTGGTCCGTTCACGTGTCCGAAATACTCGTTTTAATTTCAAAATGGCGTTACGGTCAACTTTTAGGCGAATGATGGAAATACGCAAAAGACTCGGATAACTCATGAACCGATCACAGAGGTTTATACCAACATGTGACCTGGTCCTAAGAGAGTCCTAAGGTATATTTATACCTCACTAAAACGGGTCAGAACTGAAGTCAAAGCAAAAGTCAAACTTTTGCGACATTCGGCTCCGAACCGGGTCAATATAGCAAATGGTCGATTCAAACGAGCGCAAACAAGTTTATATACTTATTATCATGCTTTATGATTGTCAAAACAGGTTCCATAACATATACATTACAGATTATGCATAAATCGCTAAAATAGCTTTCTGTTGACTTTTTAACCGCACGTTTGACTCGATATTTGACATAGTTAGAGTGGTGATCAGGGGGAACCCTTTTAGAGGTTTATTACCCACATAAATACCATCTCATAACCACTTTTGATTCGTCATAAGACTGAACCATTTGCAAGTTATTGTAATGACAACCGTTAGTTACGACGGTTGTGTTTATAGGCTAAAACTATGGAAATGTGAAACCACAAAGGGTTAGATCACTTACAGAAGTTTAAGGCAAGACTTAAGAACACAGAGGAACACTTTAGAGCTCTTGGAATGATCAGATGAATGAGTTTTGAGGTGTGTTCTAAGTTGTGAACAAGTATGCCTATTTATAGTGCAAACCAAGCTCCAAGATCATCACACATTGGTCTACAAGTGACCATGGATGATGGGCAGGTGGCCTAGAGTGTTATGGGTCGAGTAGGGGGCACCCATGCCTCATTGATTGATGTTTGGTCGTTCAAATGCTCCAAAAGGCAAGTAGTTACAAGCATTCTGCATCTGGGCGTCTAATGCGGCCCGCATGGAAGTTCCATGCGTTTATAATGCGGGCCGCCTGGGATTTAAATACCAGACGAGTAAAAGAGGAGGCTCGCGGCCCGCCTCAACTTAACCAGACATGCAATGCGGGTCGCGTAGGGCCTGTTTTTCAGATTTTTAAAATCTTTTGAAATGATTACGAAATCCTGGTAATTAATAACGAAATCTTTCGTAATGATTTACCTGACCTTTCGGGTTTGAAGGGGTAACTTTGCGGTTTGGCCCTCGGTTATTTACCGATAGGGGCCTCGTGTTATTTACCCGCGCTATTAAGTCCCCGGTTAGTTTATTAATTATTTGGAAAGCCTTAACTTTCACTGTTGACGCTTTTAACCCTTCTCATACGAATTTGAGTATAACTCTTTCGTTTTAAGACGGAACTTCGCGGAATTTATAGAGTATATTCTAGTGAGCGTATAATACTGTTACGAAGCCTTGGGAACATTAAAGGGTCACTCAGAGGTAATATTAAACATGTTGACACAGTTAACCCCTGTAGCTCGTAATCTCTCACTTTCTTCCGCGTTTCGTTTCCGTACGATCTATAATTTATTCGTCTGAAGGTTCAAGCGTTATTTAGGGTTACTATACAGTATATTTACCCTTGTTGACATTAATAACCCTCGAATTTATATACTTTCAAGGTTTGTCAAAATTTGTCCTTTATTTAATATCAATGCCACGTGTAAACAAACGACACGTGTTAACACATTATTGGACACAAAATTTCGAGGTGTTATAATTAGACTTGTCATCAGGAAAACAAGTTGAGGATATTTGAGCTTCATCTGATCCTCACGCTCCCATGTGAACTCCGGTACACGTTTTGAGTTCCAACAAACTCTCACCATTGTCGTACAACTATGTTAGCGAACCTTGACCTCCTGGTCCATATTTTGATAGATTCCTCAACGTCTGCAACCCTTTTTTTTTAACCTCAGATGCTAATAAGGGTATCACAAGCGTTCCATTGAACAAACACTGCCCTAGATTCGAGTCATAAATGATATCATGCGCGTTACCTAATTCGTGGGAAACTCGAGTTTGTAGGCGACATGACCGATTCTTTCCAGAATTCTGAATAACTCAGTGTAACATAACTTAGGCTTGCCACGCTTCCCAAGCTTACCACACCCTCCCAGGGTGAGACTTCCAATATGACACGTTTGCCTGCAGCGAACTCCCGGTGTTTCCGAAGTTATCAGGATTCCTGGCGATCATGCATTGTCGCCACACAATTTCCAATACCATGTGCAAGTCCCAGACCCGTGATTAGGTTGTCATCCACTTCAATCCACAAGGGGGGGTTGGCCTTATCATCCACGCAATGCCTCAAACAGAGCTGTATGCATACTAAAACAGCAACGACTGGATGCCCAAAGATAAGTGTCCTTCCAAATGTTCACTAAAGCCAATTATGCACATGCTCGCAACATGTCTTCGGGTGCCAGGATGGTTTGTTGCTCTGCCTGGTTGTCATATAGTGATAAGTAATGCTTAAGTCCTAACGTGAGCCAAGGGTGTTGTGCATTGCTTGACATAAATCATGCATAGATCAAAATCAGAGATGACAGGGGTTGGCACCTCGTGCCCTACAGCCGCTTCTCTCAGAGGAATATTCACAAGTTGTATAGACTCGTCAGTTCATCGATTGCAAGAAAGTGTGCTGGTAACTTGAGTCCATCAATGATCACCCAGGTGATAATGTTTCCGTTTCTAGTGACAAAATACATGGCAGTCTATTCTCATTTCCATACATGCGTTTCTGGTTGCTAAAATCTCACCTTGACTTTCCCACATGTCGAACTTCGTGCTCATGTGTGGGCCTTCAGGCCCCGTCACCAATACATGGTCTTCAGGCTTTAATACATCCTATCGAAACTCGGATGAATAGGATATCGAGGCCCGTGTGCTTCGCCTGCACTAGTCCCCTAAGGTTGTTGTATAGTGAGGTCCATATTCGTTCCATGAAGTAGCAAATATCGCCCGACCTGCCAAAGGTTGCTTCCCCATGCCCCTCATGAGTCAATCTTTAGAACTCTCTTCCTCCCGTTCTTCAATTTGAACAAGGCGAGTCTGATCAGGTATGTTAGAGTGGATAGCGAGCTGCAAAGCTCGTGCACGACCAGGTTTCACGGTCATATTCATCCAATAGCTCCATCGAGCGATGTCGTCACATGTTTAGCTCCTTCGAAACCAGGGTATACGGGAGGCCCTTGTGATCGGTCTAAGTGGTGCATTCGGTACCGTCCAAGGAATGCCCCCAATTTAAATCCAAAGACTACAGCTTCCATCGCAGGTCGTGACTCGTGCAGTTCTTCCTGTGACACGTGGGCCATCTCCTTCTCGCGTTGCATCGTTGTGTAACTCGGAATCTGCTTCGAACCATCATGGTATACCGCCAAATCGTCGGTTCCCTCGGATAGAAGTGATGCCCGGTGCGTTGTAAGCTTGGGTTTCAAAGGCTGGAAAGACGTTCTCCTGTTTTATCTCCCATTAATTCACAGCTCCCAGATGTGACAAAGAGGTTGAGGTTGCGCAATCTTCGAGAATCCCATTAGGAATCTGTGATAGTATCCAGCGAACCCAAGGGATCGCTGTACCCTAGAAGGAATCTGAAATTGTACCGGGTCAATCTTAAATTCCACCCGGCGATGTGGAGGTAAACCAGGTGACTTGTCAGAAAACACGTCAGAACATTCACGAACAACTGGAAGATCCTCGATCTTCCTTTCTTCAGGTTGCGAATCGGTGACGAGGGTTAGAATAGCCTCTTCGTAGACACTTCGGGGCTTTCACGACTGAGACGATGCCAACAATGGCACCACTACGATGATAAGGATTCCCCACTAGGGAGAGGGATACGCACGATTTTCTTTTTGCAGAGAATTTCTGCTTGATACATAGATAACCAAGTCCATGTCAACGACCACGTCAAAACTTACAAGAGTATTGGGAAGTAGGTCAATGTCGAACACTTGACCCATGAAATCAAGTTTACAACCAAAAGAACATGAGAAGCTTCTATCGATTTACTATCAGTTAGTTCTACTACATGCTTATTTAGAAGAAGGGTGAGAGTCAGTCCTAACTAACGATTGAACCCCAGAGGCACATAACTCAAATCGGCACCAAAGTCGAATAAAATAGAAGCAAAAAGATCATTCAAAGAAGACGTACCGCTCTCAGCATTACCCTTCATTGCGAGCTTCCCCAGCGCCAATAGTAAATACCCTTCCACTTGCCCCGTTCCCACCATGGTTCCCATTGTTGTTATTCCCTGCGTTGTTGTTGTTGCCAGCATTCTGGTTAAGCTGAGGGCAATCCCGCTTAAAATGACCCTCTTCACCACACTGAAAGCACCCCTTCTGATTTCCCCGATTCTGTTGTGGCTGTTGCCTCTCCTGTTGCTGTGGCTGCTTTGGAAGCCAGACCCTACAATCTTTAGCCATATGACCCACCTTGTTGCACCTATGACATACCCGGGTGCACGGTCCGCGATGGTGAAACATACACCTATCACACTTTGGTAACTTCCCCGCGTAAGAACCCTGATTTGAATTGTTGCTCTGATTCTGGTTCATAGAAGACGACTGGCTAAAACTGCGGTGGATGCTGTTGTCTGCCCTTTTCTGAGATTGGCTGGCACTGGTTGCTTTGTCAGTATCGTGCCATTTGCGCTTGTTATCACTAGCAGGTGTGGTAGCTGTAGCAGTCGAGGTAGTAGCAGAAACACGTGGCGGCAAGTTGCCACGTTCGACCTCTTGGTCAGTAATCTTATGTGCCAAACGGACGATACGGGGCAGATTGTCTAGGTTTGCAGCAGTAACGTACCCCTTAACAGCTGGTGCTAAGCCCTTGAGATACAACTTAATTCGCCGAGGTGGGGGTCGAGACATGTTAGGGCACAAAGTTGCTAAATCATTAGACCTCCTAGTGTATGCTTCAATCTCAGATCCCTCCATTTTCAGATTGTAGAACTCGTTCTCCAGTTTCTGAATCTCATCATGAGGACAATACTCCTCTCGCATCAACTCCTTGAAATCATCCCAAGTAGTGGCATTCGCCATCTCAATACCCAACATCTGAACCTGGGCATTCCACCATGTAAGGGCACCATCCTCGAGTGTGCCCGTAGCATACTTCACTCTGTCCCCAGCTGGACAGTTACACATTGCAAATACCGATTCTGCCTTCTCAAACCATCGTAGGAGTCCTACAGCCCCTTCAGTCCCACTGAAGGTCTGTGGCTTACAATCCATGAACATCTTGTATGTACAAACAGGTGGAGCAGGTGGATTGTTTTGATTTGCGGGTTGACCTAAAACGTAAGAACGTACAACGCACTGGTAAGATTCGAGTATACGACACAAGGATATAAAGTAATTGGCACATATCGTACCAGCCTGGTAAGCCGCTAGGGCTTCAGCTACACGAGTGTTGATCAAGTCGGTCAGCTCAGCTTGGGTCATCGCGATGTGACCACGTCCATGTCCTCGTCCACTCATGATTCTATAGGAGAAGAGGGAAAAGGTTACGAGTCGAAATGAGGTACAGGTCAAGTATCACGTTGAAATCTACAATCTACCAAGTTTACACACAATAGGGCAGAACCCTTCTCATGCTCGTTAAGCCTCACTGGGACTTGCATGCACCTCGCGTTATTATTATGTGTGCACCCATAATAATAAGGCGATTTGCATGCTTATCTCAGTGCCTCTTAACTTGCGCTAAAAGGTTCACCACATTCAAATAGCAAGCGAAAGGTTTTACAGGATCAAGAATCACAATAGTCGAAGGCTAGTGTCACACTAACAGATCACATAACAGGGTTGGTAACATAAGGGCTCATACTGTTGTGCCAAGTGTGCATTCACATGTAATGTTATTCATAAGTGTACACTAGTTATACTATGCAATAGTAGAAGGGAAACGAACCTTGCAGTCTGGAGCTGAGCGTCATGGTCGATTTCGGTACTGTTCGGTTATAGTCTTGTTTTATAAAAACGTTTTAAAACCAAGTTCACTATAACCAGTGGCTCTGATACCAAACTGTCACACCCCCAAATTACCACATAGGGAGTGTCCCTGTTAGGCGTGTGACATACCAATAACGAGCCACTATTTACATTGAACCCATACAAGTTATAAATAAAATCCCCATTATTAATAAAAAGATCCTCAACTAATTTAAACGAAAGTCAATAAGTTCAGCGGAAGCAAATGATAAACCACAGTTAAACAGTGTCAAATCCAATATATAGTATCAAGAAAACCATCACATGAAATCCCATCAGCCGACCCATGACCACTCCGGCGACTCCAGACAGCAAGTTCCCAAATCCAAGATATCCAACGACCTGCGAGCATGCAACAAGTGTATCAGACAACGCTGGTGAGTTCATAGTTTTACGAAAACGTTGGTTACCAAGTATTTAGCTAATCCATTGACGTTAAATCCGAAAGTAATATTGAAAACAATGTTGATAATACCCCAATACAAGACGGCTTCTGATTATTTTGCCCTTTCTCCAATGCTCCTATCAAAGCATTGGTCATGACTAGGTCATTAGTTCAACACCCGTCCTCCCAGGAACGGGGTGAGGTTGCCAAACCTAAGTAGCGCTACTAACTAATACCATGTTACCTCCTCGGTAACCAAACAACACGGAGGGACTTTAAAGGTGATAGGATGAGTATATTATCCAACATTCCCGTTTTTACCCAAAAGACTTATCCCTCCTCGGGATACCCACTGACTGTCCCAACCACCGGGACGCATGCTCAAGAGAGCTGAACTCACCTTAGGTTTGCTCGGTTGCTACGTACTTTTACGCGTTAAATGTTAAGTCCGTTACAAGCAACCTAAGGTATTTAGAACGTAAGTACACGTATTGTAGGATCATGTAATACCCTAGTGTTTCTACACCACTCAAGATTTAAGTGAACCAAGTTAACAAGCTACCACACAATAGAACCCATGCAATGATATATTTATATGTATCAACATCTCCTTAAACAGTCATGTCATCGAATATAATTACAACATAGGGTTTTTACTTGCATTCACAAACTTCACATCTTCATGTTCCTAGACCATTAAAACACACAACATCCATATGCACCTGACATATATGCATTCCCTAAACACATACTGCATTTACATGGTCCCTACACCCTATCGGCCCAAATTATAAAACACTTCGGCCCACTGTACCTATTATATTGGGTTGTTTATTAAATTCCAGCTCCCTTAAAACCCGTCGAAGAATGTGCGGTTAGACACAACCATGGCTGGCCCAAACTCGCAACATTCAGCCCAACTTGTATGACTAAAGCCACAATGTACAATCCATTTAGTGTTCGTGGGCCAGCAATCCGTGTGCAACCCTATACCCCCAGCCCACTCTAATTATTGATTCAGTTACATAACAATCCATAACTTAAAATCATGTGATTATTAGTGTGCTTTAATCAAAATAGTGCAGCCCAAATTAATAATATGATAATGTTGTGCGAGCCGTTCAATACAAAAGAACTATTAAAATCGCCCCACATGTTATCTCGATGCCAACTTCAACAACTAAGCATAATCTCATTAATTACTTCACACAAGCACATGATTTGATTAGACATATGCATAGGGTTTGACTATACTGACAACATGATTCGATTCCCACATGGTTTGATTCCTACATAATTTGACTATATTGACAACATTATTAATACAACATCATGCATCACACAATTTAACACAACATCAGTAGCCTATATGTGATGTATATTAGGTTCATCATTGATTCTATGTGCATACAGTCCCTAGGTGGGATTCCTCATGCAAGGACACAACATCATGCAAAGAAACAGTTCACATCAATGTCAAATAGCAATAACTTTACAATCCTAGCAAGTATCACAAGAAACTCAAATAATTAATCAGTGTCTACTAACCTGTCGATGTGTAGAACAAAACACAAATATTGATGTTCAAGAGAAAGGGCTTCGGCCAAAGGGGATGGGATCTGCCGTCGCCAAAATAGAGAAGAGGATAGGGTTTGTTGTGATTTAGTATCGTGATAATGTGATCATTGAAAAGACGTTACGTAGTCCCCTAATTATAATGTCAATCAACAAGTGAAGTGGGCCGAGATCCAAGCTTACAAAAAGTGTTGAGATTATTCAAAAACAATCGACAAGTGAAGTGGGCCGGACTCAACTGTGGGATCCTACCCGAACCAATGATCCAACAGAGAACCCCCTACACGTACAAGCCTACTCACACACGTTACACGTCAAACACGTTAATGAAAGTTACGAACGTTTACTAGAGTATACCAACATGGAACATATAACACATAAAAGAGAACTAACGAGAAGTTAAGATCACAAGTTAAAATGTTACCAACCATGAAGGTTCGGGTTGTCACATCATCCCCGACTTGAAAGAAATTTCGTCCCGAAATTTGGCAAGTAAGCACACAGGAGTGAAGTGATAAATCAAGATTGTTGCGGATTTTTCTCAGGTGCCACAGTGGTGGCGGCGGTCAGTGGTGGTGGTTGATAGCGATGGCGGAGGTGGGTGGCGACGGAGGCGGTGATTGGAGGTGGCAGCGGCAATGGTGGTGGCGATGATCGAAGGTGGGTGGTGGCGGTGATCGGAGGTGGCAACGACGATGGTGGATGGTGGCGACGACGGTGGCGGGGATGGTTGTGGGTGGAGACAACGACGATGGCGGGTGGAGGCGGCGGTTGACAGTGGTGGTGGGTGGTGGCAACGGTAGTAGGTTGTGGTGTTGTTAATGAAGGGTGAAGTGGGAATGGAATGGAAAAAAAACAGGGGGGAGGGATGGAATGATTTTGAGGGAATGGAATGCATTTTGGAATAGGCGATTCCATTCCATCGACCAACCAAACACTCTTTTCTTCATTCCCTCTCAATGGTCCATTCCATTCCATCTCTCATTCCTGCATACCAAACGCTACCTAATAAAAAAAACGATTAATTTCTTATTAAGATCCGTTTACATTACATGGTTTTTACAAATACAAAATAAGTGAACGGAGCTATAAACAAACACTACATAACTCTACAAAAAACTACAACGGTGTGGTTGATATGGCGGTGGTTGACGGTGGCGGACGACGACGACTTTGCTGGGTGGTGAATGATGAAGCTTCAAATGGTCAGCAACTTGATTAGTTGACTCCAAACTATAGAATTGTTTTGTTTTAATTAGTTGACTTCATTTAATTTTTCTTCGTGTCAAAGAGCTGCCTAACACACACTCATTAGTCCGGACAAATTACAGTTTTGCCCCGAGCTCAAAATTACGGTATTCCTGTCGTTTTAGTTTTTTTTTCTTTCTAGCAAAACTATAGTAATGTTTTTTTAATTGGTTAGGAAATGTTCGGCCTACCACCCCGCAACCGGACGAGTCATCAACTACTTATATACATAAGAGAGACATTATATATACTATCGTCCCATTAATCTCAATTGATTGTTGGGATGATATCAGCCCTCCAAAGTCTTCAACTTTTAGTCATGACCATTCAAAATACTAAAAACCTTCAAGAAGGGGAGGTTGGCAACAGTTTCAGCATTCTTTCTCCTTGCTCCTTATTTCCAGCACCGGTTGAGTAACTCCCCTAAATCATGTAAGAATAAATAAATAATATATTTATTTATATATGGCCATTATAATCATTTACATTATATGGATCAAAATATATAACAATCCATTAAATAATTAGTTGGTAATTGTTGATGGGCCTTATTGTCATTATTAACTAATTAGGGTTTCCTCCTGGGTGCATATATAAGGAGACTTATGTTGAGGTTCTAGGGTTAGACACATAACTTAACTGATTCTCATAACATCAATCGACCTCCTCTCCATAGCCGATTACCCTTTATCGGTTTCTCTTATCACCATCATTAGATTGCACCCTAAGGAGGAACCAGATCAAGCTGACAATCATGTCGAACACTATTGCCCGGTCTCTATCTGGATTCTCTGCTGGCCTGTACTGATGCAATCAAAGGTATGTTTTCGTGTTTTCCATTATGTCTAAACAGAACTGATCTAACATGTGGTATCAGAGCATATGTTGATAAATCAGTTCTGTTTTCGTATCCATTATTCTTGGATTGAAATCTGGAAAACAGAGTTTGAAAACTTAATAAAATTTAAAAGTCTGTTTCGAGACCAAGTATCTCGAAATCACTGTTTCGGGAAAAACATAAATTCGAAACCCTGTTTCGAGTTTTTCTTCATAAACAATTTCGGATCTTATGTTTTGATGTCTTATAAATATTCCGAAATTATAACCTATTAATTCACCTTTCCGAAATCATTAAAATAACAGATTTCGGGTTCCAGAATTTATGTTTTAATTTTTTAGGGTTCATCATGTTCTTAGGAAAATTCGAAATTCCTTTATGTTTTGGAATGTAATTAGGATTATTGAGTGTTTTTTCCTGTTTTGATCCAATTTTATCATCTAAGTTTATTCGAAAACTGTTAATTGATAATCAGATAAAATTTTCGAAATATTTTGACAAAATTAGATCATCATTAAAACAGGAAACCATATCTCAAAAACCTTAGAATTCGAATTTTCAGTTATTATCACTAACAGCTGTAACAGGAAGTTTCGAGATCCCTTTAACGAGCCGAGACCAAGATCTCGATTCGAGACCACACGAACTCGACTCGAAATCATAAATGTTCTCAAATGTTTATAACTCGAGACAACGATTTTGACTCGAGATCATAAGGTCTCGACTCGAGACCACTGAGGTTTCGACTAAGGGCTTCAATCTTTACAACTCGAGACAAAGGTCTCGACTCGAGACCATAAGGTCATAACTCGAGACCATAAGGTTGCGACTCGAGACCATAAAGCTACAACTCGAGACCACAACATCACAACTCGAGACCATGGTTGCGACTAGAGACCTCATAAGGAGTCGAGATCTCATAATTCACAGCAGTCGAGACCATGATTACGACTCGAGACACTGAGGTTGCGACTCGAGACCATTAATGAGTCGAGACCTCATAATGTTATAAGCTGAGTCGAGACTTTACTCTAGATCTCACTCGGGATCTCATAACTGAGTCGAGATCTCACTCGAAACTTCATTATTTTAGGTTGTTTAATGTGAACTAAGATTTAGCTCGGGGCTCCACCCCGAACCCCGTGCGGGGGCCCGCTGCCCCTCTGCAACCCTAGCGCTAACAGGTGGTTTGCTACTAAATAATTGGTTTTTGTAAATACTTAATTAATTAATAAGGATCAAGTAATGTTTTACAAAACCAAAATGGCTTAACTTGAATGAGCTTTTGATGTCTCACTTCTGGCCAAAGCTGATTTGATGCATCTATTTATTGTTCAAGTATTATAAAAGCTATGTTGAGTATGCATTACAAACGTGAAATGTCTTAATTCTGGCCAAAGCTGATTTAATTCATTTATGTTTAGCATGCTTGACAAGTGCATAACTAAAGTGATTGTCTCATTTCTGGCCAAAGCTGATTTGTCACGATTACTTTGCACACATGCTTAAATGATTACACTTCTGGCCAAAGCTGATTTGTCTTCGTTTAAGTAGAATTTTAAATAAGTCCATTATTTTGATGTTAGTATTAGACATATCACAACCTCTTCACACAATGATCCTTATATTAATGATCCTTAATTAATTTTATGATCATTTCGTCTGCCTTATTCTTAGTACCCATAATTTTTTTACTCACTATAATTTTCTTGAATAAATCTATATCTCATCCACTCTAATTCCTAAATCTAATATGTTTTTCTTAAAGTTTCTATAAGAATTAGCTCTTAAATTAAAACCTTGATTATCTCTTAAGACACGATAATCCTATTGCTTTCTTCTGATAATGATTACTACAGAAGAAAAGTAGAGCATGTTGATTAGGATGAATCGAATATGATGTCTCTTATGATAATCAAGAACTCTCTAACATAATTGCTATCACTAGAGTTATTCCAGATTAAGTCTTTCCTAAGACTAATCTATAATTGTGGAATAATCACAAGAATTCCTAATATGCATGCCTTCATTTAAAGTTCTAAACTATAAGCTAAGTGGTATATGTGAATACATAATAATGTACAATACCATGACCCATAAAGTTAAGGGCTTACGCATGGAAATAAGTACATTTTTCCAGTACATTACATACTAAGATTTTCACTTGTACAATTTGATGCCTTATAAATCAACTATAACACTCAAAAGTACCAAAGTATAATGAGTGTGTTGATAAGCAACATATGTACAAAGAAATAAATGTTTGAAACTGGAAAATAAGATGTTATTCACCTTACAACCACTAAAACCTTAAGAGAGGATTGTTCTAAGGTCCATAGACAAATTACAAGTGCTAATTCCAACTTTAAGGTTCTTCAAGGAAAAATCTCACTGCATAATTATGCCATTAGACTAGACATAAGCAACGAGACTATCCATTATTCTAAAGAACAGTTGGATAAAATAGTTAGATAGTCACTTAATAATGATATTTAAGTCTGATAATTTTAATATTCCAATTAACACATGATTAGTTGACTCTAGTTTTTAAACGTTTCCTTACCAGAAGTCAACAAATAACTAACGTGAGAGTTAGTGACAAAATTAAATGTTAAGACTATAAGAACCATAATAAGCAGTCTTCTAACAACGCTTTTCGATACCTTATATATTCTGAAGACTAATCAGAATATAGTATCATAATTAAGCAATGTTATGAAGATTGTGAGGTTTGCATAGTCAACATAAAGTCACACTTACCTTAAACTCTCATTTTATTTGTTCTAAATATCTGGATAGAAACATTACTAAGATGAAACTAGATGATACTTTACATTTTCACAACTTTTGTCATCATGTAAATGAGAATTTGACAAAAGGAAAATGAGACTTATAAATTTCATTCATTATAACCAAAATTCATGAGAAATCATAACATGGTTAATGAGGATGATTTTTTTTTCATCTAATCTCATTTTAAGTGATTTTAAATCATGACGTTAAAGCCCTAAAATATGACTTGGCTTAAGGAATAAGCATAGGTCCATCATAAGTCATTCATTGACATTCGTGGAACTTATTCCAAATGGAATATTCAGACATAATTCATTTATCATTTAACAGACTATCAACTTGTATCTAAATTTTGTCACATATGGCCCACTGTCTTAGAAGAACTCTATTCATATATGTACTTAATAAGATTTCTATTAAATATGTCCCTAAAGTTTCTTATGATATCTGGACAATAAAGAAATCAAATAAAGTCTAATGTATGTATGATAGGTTCCCACGTCACGTAGCTCATTGAAACTTCTCTTGTAGCATTCTAGAGATATTAAAGATCAGTGGGAGCATTAAGTGTCTTAATAATAACTTGCAATAGTTGCAAGAAGTGGGGAGCAGTTAAAGTCCTTATCATGATTTGCAAGGAATACAAGAAGTGGGGGGAAGAGTGTCATTAAATTTCACTCCGAATTTAACTCATTTCACTCCGAATTTAACTCCGATTACACCTCTTGTACACCATACTGCACCAACTCTTACAAATTAGAATGAAAATGATAGCAACCTAACCAAGAGCTAATCCATAAAACTGAAACTTCTAATGAACCCAATAATCAACTCAGGAGGTCATCTAGGTTTAAAAACCTACTAACTTTGATGATTACATAACCTCCCTAACTGAAGTTGAAATGGATTATGGAAAAGTTTACTGATCCAATCTCTTCAAATTAAGCCATTAGTGTCAATCAATCCTCAAAATGGAATAAAACAGTTTTCTAGTAAAACTGATTTTATGTGTTCGTATAACGTTTTGGGATTTGATTGAGTTACCTAAGAGTGTTCATAACTAAACCAAATCCTGATATATAAATGTTAAGACACTAAGAAGCATGATTGATTGTCAAAGGTTATACTTATGAAGAGATAAATTATCGAAGATTTCTTTGAGGATCATCACTGTTCTAGTAGCTTATAATAGTTTAAAGCTACATTAGATGAACATTAAAAGAATTTTCCCTAACAAACTGGCTGACACATTTACATGTTCATAAAACAACCTAAAGTTTCAAACTGAAGGTTAAAGAACACTTTATTTATAAGCCAATAAAATCCATGTATGGGTTAATGCAATCATCATAATGTGATGAAATCTTAACGCAATTATTTTCATCAACAATCAAGTGGATTAATGTACCTACCTCAAAATGAGTGGGAGCAACTAAGATAAACTTGTCTATATAGATGATATTCTTTTGACAAGTATATGTTACATAAGTCAAAGCATTGTTAACACAAACTTTGATATAATAGATCTCAGAGATATCTCTTACGTGATTGATATCATAACATACTGAGATAGACCCAATGGGATATTAGTTCCGTTCCATAAGTTTAACCTTAAATGGGTCCTTCCATATGTAACAAACAATATTGCTCTTCTTTAGAGGATAATAGGATAAATGAGATTATTTATTTACGCTTCATTAATTGGAAGCCTTATGTAAGTTTAAGTCTATACTCGTTTAGATATTACTCACATTGCAACACACTAGATTTGTCTAGATTAATGTGAAGCATCTAATGGAGTATTACAATATCTTTAAAAGAAACGAGAGGCTAAAATTTGAAGAAAAGTGAGAACTAAAAACCGGTTTATTACTCTAACTTTGTGATATTCAAAGATTATAAAATGTAATTTCGGGTATATCTTTATGTCAGCAGACAAAACCTATCTCATGGAGGAGTCATAATGCACTGATATTAACAACCTAAGTTATAACGACATAATATAGTCACTAAGTGTTGTTAGAAATTTATCAGTGGACTCATAAGTTTATTAACTCCATATAATGTTTTGAAGACTTAGTGTGATAAAGTCAGCTACCATAACTCCTTGAACAGTAACAGTTCAAGAGGTGCTGCATTAAATTTCGATACGCAATTAATTATTCGTTTATGAACGAATTGAGGAAACTAAGTTTTGTATCGAATACATTCATGATATGCTTAAGGATCCTATAACTGAAGGGCTGTTACCCATAAGTCTTATTAAGAGAGCTCATAGACGGGTATTAATTAATGGCCGTGCGCAATTGCATATCGTACTATGAATGACTAAGTATTAGTTAATTTTCCTCACCAGTTTGATTTTGTATGTCTCTAATAATATGTCAAGTCGACATAATGGCATATAGACAAATAAAGATACAAATCAAACAAAGGGCTTATGCGTATTTTGATCATGACGATTAGGTTTTAAATTAAGGCTATAGTATGTTTAATGGGGGTCCTGAGTCGCATAATGATTCAACGGCTGTATTTCTCTGCTATAGTACTTGTTTAAGGCTAAAATGAGTGTTAACTACTGATCAGGCTTATCTAATACTCATAGTAAATGATTACTCGGCCAAGTGGGAGAATGTAAGAATAAATAAATAATATATTTATTTATATATGGCCATTATAATCATTTACATTATATGGATCAAAATATATAACAATCCATTAAATAATTAGTTGGTAATTGTTGATGGGCCTTATTGCCATTACTAACTAATTAGGGTTTCCTCCTGGGTGCATATATAAGGAGACTTATGTTGAGGTTCTAGGGTTAGACACATAACTTAACTGATTCTCATAACATCAATCGACCTCCTCTCCATAGCCGATTACCCTTTATCGGTTTCTCTTATCACCATCATTAGATTGCACCCTAAGGAGGAACCAGATCAAGCTGACAATCATGTCGAACACTATTGCCCGGTCTCCATCTGGATTCTCTGCTGGCCTGTACTGATGCAATCAAAGGTATGTTTTCGTGTTTTCCATTATGTCTAAACAGAACTGATCCAACAAATCAGTGTTCAATCACCACCGTGCATCAAACTTTTGCGTTTTGAACTTATTTTGTTTGGGAAATTGGTGTTGATGGTCGTGCCATATACATCCAAGACCAGTATTCTTAACCCATGATTTGGATACTCCATTCCAGCGTGACTGTGAAGCATCCAAATTCTTGTACCATTTTTATTAAAGGTAGTTCAGTATCTTATGGTTTTCTTAATGGTAATTCGTCTGTATTTTTATTATCATTACATCTTATAAATTGATGGACCATACGACCACTCGATTGCAGATATCAAGGATGTTGTTAGAGATGGCTTACTGGCACTCAGATGATACCATTGAAGACGAGGCAGTTGTTAGAGTATGTTTTATTTTTAACTTTAATAAGATTAAACTTAAAATCGGTAAAATTATATTTCTTATGTAGCATAATTTGTTTCTCAGGGTGTGGGTGCTTTTGAGGTTGCAGCTCAACAACATTTGGTTAATAAAGTGAAAAAAACTATTCAAGGGCAGATTGGTAATTCTCCATACATGATTTATGGTCTAAGTTCTAATCCATCTTTGCAATATCAATATAACAGTCACCATACAATTCATTAGAAAGACCCAATTTTGAATTCAAATAATGCTAAACTGTTTAAAGTAATTTTGGCAGATTTCATTAGTTCTATTTTTTTATACTTGATACTTCATCAATAGAAAGACCTAATTTTTAATTCAAATAATGCTAAATTGGTTTTAAGAGGATTTACCATATATTTCATGTGTTTATTTGAGTCTTTATGGCTGATTTGTAGTAATTTGGGAAAAGCCTCTTAAGTTCTAAATTTATTGATTCTTATCCTCGAATAAATCCCCTTTTTGTCGTTGCTAAACTGACATGTGCCTTAAACCCATATGGCAGCTCTCTTTATTAAGTTGGGCATTTCTGTGAACAAAGATGGTTAAAGGAGATGATCAGAACAACAATGGAGCGAGCAAACAAAATGTTTGTTGATTACAATGAGGTTAGTGGATCATGCTTTTCTTGCCATTCCTTATTTTTTTTTAATTTTGGGAATTTGGTTTTACTTTTTATTCCTCTCTTTTCATTCTTTATGACATTCATGTTTAAATCCTTGCCTACACTTATTTTAACAGGCCATATGACCATTATGAAGGCCAACTAGCATTCATGCCTTGATAACAAAGTTGGATTTAAGGTGAGATAATATTATTGTTTCTTTGTTTAATGAACATAAAGTTATTTCTATGGTATGAATGATTTTGATATTAGATATTAGATATTAGATATTTTAAAATTTGTCACGAGAGATGTATGGTGATATGTACAAAAGGTAACTAAAGCTTCAAGTTTCTTAGATTGCATCATGTATATAATTTTTTAATATCATTATCATGTTTAAGCGATTTGTAGTGTGTAGACAATGGGAAGGAATTTAATTTGCAGTTAAAGCAAACACTATTACCAGTGGCTAGATATACTCTTGCTATCGGGAATTGGGGGGCAAGTGAATGCAGCTGGGACAAAGGCTGGTGTTTTACAAGTGGTACAAAATTATAATCAATATTATTTTCTATTCAGGTCCTGCACAAGCTCAGAATTCAAGGGATTCACTTGCAGATGCAAAATCTGATATTTGTAGTGAAGGTGTTCTTTCTATCCTGCATTTTTTGTGCTATAGTAATAGTACTACTAAAAAAACAAATCAATAGATTGACACCAACTCGATGTATGTGGTAATGACCTTGACAATGTAAATGAGAATTATTGAGTGGTCTTTACACCAGTATTAATGCAAGACATTACTATGACTAACAAGATGGTATATCATAGTTATTTTATTTTATTTTTGTAAAGATATTAAACATTTAAGTTCTTATTACCTTTGAATGTTGTATTTTAGATGAAAGAATAGAGTGAACTGCACGTGCAGACTCACAAGGTGCTCATGCTTCTGCAAGTAGAATTCATCAAGATGGAATGTTGAATAAGTACATATGAAATATCTTTTGAAGATATTACCTAGACACTTACACAAATGATTATCATTGCTTTGTGTTTTTTAGTGAAGTGGGTCATTTTTACTCACAAGTCGAAAGAGTTGTGCTTTTATCGTAAAGGGATACCATTCTGGTTTAAAATTAAAATAATGATAGTTTGGGCATTATGACTTTAAACTACCCGGCCACCTGGCAGTTATAGAACTAGTTTACTATATAATACATAAAACTATATAATACAAAGAGCAACTTGCATCGTCAATTTCCAACCGATCCACCAACGCGCCATTTGAAAAGAAATAACCAAACCATCGTGCTGCTTAAAAAGAAATAGCCAGACCGACACACCGTTTCCAGTTGTTTGGCATGTTTGTATCCCCTGTTGTTGTTTTCATAAAGCAACTTAACAAAAACCACCACAGTTACCGTAACTGCTCCTACCACTGGTTTCCATCCTAACTCCAAGCCCCATCACTTTCTTTCACACCACCGTTTAACTATTCCGGTCAACCATCGCATCCACAAAGATCAACACCACTCAATAAAGTATGTATTTTCCTTTTTGAAACGTGGGTGCCGACGCTTTTGTCTGAGAGGAGCTCTTCATCGCCCGCCTGGGTGTTCTGAACATTTCCTTGGATCGTCTAAGACCGCAGTCTTCTGCTACCGAGGAAAATCGCCGGGAATTGCATATCCACATTATATATAGAAAATGACAGTATTTTAATATTTCTACTATCAAACCCATTTAAGATTACATAAAGTTCTATTACATATTGATCTGGAAATTATATGTTTATATGACAACATCATTTTATTTTAGAGGAAGAAAACACTGACTTTTTGCGTCATTGACTAATCCTATCATTGAAACTCAAAAATGTTGATGTTGATGTTGATTCACCATATGATAGCATGGATATTTCTTCACCATGCATCACCTGTCCGATGTTGTTTTGAACCATGAAGGGAATATGCGATGTTCGTATGATTTCAAGCTCTGCAGCTACTTCTTTCATTGTTGGCCTGTTCTTTCCAACCGGATTCAAGCATTGCATAGCTAGGTTAGCTAAAACCAGAAGCTCATTCCTAGTACCTTCTTTAATCACCAATGCATCAAAAATAGACATAACACGCCCTTCTTCCATAGCCAACATAAAGTGTGCAACCAAACTTCTATTTTCACCAAATCCAGTTAAGGAAATGGGCATTTCTCCTGTTAAGAGTTCAGCCATAACAACTCCAAAACTATATACATCACTTTTTTCTGTGAATTGGCTAGAGTGAAAATACTCGGGATCTAAGTAGCCTAATGTACCCTTGACTAAGGTAGTCAAGTGAGTTTGATCAGTTGATACACACCTTGAAGTTCCAAAATCAGAAACTTTGGCTCTATACTTATCATCCAAAAGTATATTAGTAGTTTTTATGTCTCTATGATATATTTGAATAGAAGTAGCCGAATGCAAGTAAGAAAGTGCTTGGGCAACCTCTGTAGCAATTTGTAGCCTCATGTTAAAAGATAATGGTAACTCGTGACTCTCGTCGTGAATGCGATCATACAAGGTCCCATTTGGAATGAACTCAGAAACTAGCAGAGGAACCTCTGTCTCTAAGCAACACCCCAATAACTTGACCACATTTCGGTGATTGACTTGTGAAAGAATGACCACTTCATTGATGAACTGTTCTAATTGGCTTTCATCAACTAATGTTGATTTTTTGACAGCCACAATCCTTCCATCGGTTAACATACCTTTGTAGACTATACCTTGGCCTCCTTTTCCTAGAATTCTATTCTGATTGAAGTTGTCAGTGGCCTTCGCCAACTCACGTGATGTGAAAAGTATGGTTTTATCAACTAAAGACGGGTCAATCTCTTCTTGTTGCTTCAACAATAAACCACCATTAATGCGTTTAAAAACGCTCTTTCTTCGTCTTTTGGTTATTGTTTTCTTGATTAGCTTGTATGATGTATAGATGACTGCTATTAAACCTAACCCAGAGGTTATGATGACAACTGAATCAACACCAATACAAAACCAAAAATAAGTTAGTAAGTTGCTTATGATTTTAAGAAAAATCAAAGATTCTTGCTTTAAAGGATATAGGCTATCCTGTACCACTTGGCCTGATTATAAGTCTCTTAACTAAGCGTACATTTCTATATTTTTCTTACAAGTACTTATATGACAGTATTGATGTGTTTAGTGTTCATACCATCATCCTTTCCCTTTTTTTTCCCTTGTTCTTTCTAGTGGAGAAGTTATCCCTATCGGCTTGAATTTATGGAAAGATCGAAATAAAAAATGGCTAACGGATAGTTAGATGAAGGTTTCACTTTTGGTAGTTTTCCTTTTTTTTTTTATTTAACATGCATGTGATAATAACTAAAGGTTATCATGGCCTGTATCAATAAAGAAAATGGAAAGGAGATTAATAATTAACCCGCGAAAGAAACAAACAAATAAACGATAGTTTAGTGTAGGGATGAGTTCGGTATCAACCGGTACCAAAAATACTGGTACCGAAAATCCCAAAAAAACGGGTACCGTTACCGGTATCAAAAACACCTGGTACGGTACGGTACCAGTATTTGAAGGTAAAAACTGATATAGAAAAAGTCAAAAGTCGGTACCGAATCGGTATAAAAAATACCCCGTACCATTTGCTCATCCCTAGTTTAGAACCCCCATACAACTTGAATGAATATAGGATGCAAAGAAAATGGGCATTACCAACAGTTATAGTAATCATAACAGCCATGTATGAGTATGAACGAGTATAACGAATTCTACTTCTACAAGTGAAGTTCCATTCTTTAGCTAAGCCATCAACATAATATGTTTCGATATATTCGCAGTAACCTCGATCTATACTTTCACACCTTGCACACTCTTCCGTAGCTAAATGAACATAGATTCAGAAAAATTTCATGTAAAAATAAACACACAAGTTCTATTGAAATAAAGAATCTATGAGCGAATAGATACTGTATTTAGAATTACATACCTTGGCATCCATCCAATAAATAAGAGGTTCCTTGGAAAGGCCTACCACATGAACATTTCCATGTATCCATTGTAGTACCATTACCCACATCCACTTTGAGTCTATCACGGTAATAATAACGACAAGTTACTTGATCGTAGTCACGGTCTGCTAGAGTCCACAGAAGTGATATGGGAATCAAAGAGTCAGAAGACCTTCCTTCGTCATATGAATTCTTATCCACCAAGAAGGCAGACACGCACGCTCCATCTCCACCTTGTCTTTCTAACCGCGTGAGATTGATGTGGTACGACTTAAGATAATAAGGAATCGTTGTTTGACAGCAAGAAAAGCCAAGGCAGTTGTTTCCGTCGCTAACAGTACTGCCATTAAGACAATTTGTAGAACATCCCGTGAGAGCACGCGCATGGTTCATCATGACAGCATTACCACACCCCTCAACAACAAATTTATTGTGTGATTTGGAAAACAGGAACGGGCTCCTACCAAGATCGATGCTCGTCGTCTGACTGCCATTCCAAACACGGGTTTGGCAATCAGAGATCTTTGGCGTATTAACAGTGACTATTTGATCTTCCAAGTTCACACTCAAGGCTTCCAGGTGGCTGAGTTCAGATAAATATGGTTTGGAGGAGTTGCAATCAACGGTATACCATTTATTGATAGAACAATTGGCACCGATTCCAAAAGGGTATGGAATCCTCACGTTCCCACATGTATGGTTGCAGCCTGGCTTGGAGTAAATAGGAACTGCTGCTGATACTTTTTTTTTTTTCTTTTTTTTTTTTTTTTTTTAACTGCTGCTGATACTACTGCTGTTAATGAAAGGAAGAAAAGAAAAGGGTAAGCCTGAAACAATCTCATTTTGTCAGGAATTACATTACGATTGATACCAGAAATGGAAAGATGTGAATAAGTTTATTGAGTGTTAATGGAGGTGATTATAACCTTGCCCGATCTGAAATTACCCGGAGACCGGAGTCTACGCCGTGCATGATACTTTAATCTAGATTACGACGTTGGAATTATCAATTATGTGGATATTTTTCTATATAATTTATTTAGTGATCATAAGTAATCTTATTTTTATGTATAACTTTATACTTGTTTTCTTTTCAAACCATGTAACTCTTTTTTTAAATCCTTTTTGTGTTTAACCTAATTTTGAAACTAGTGAGATTTCTCCCGCACTTCGCGGCGGGAATTCGGTTGATGTCTGTTTTTTTCGTTATGGTACCAGTTTTCGCAATAGCCTCTAGTAATCCAAAGAGAAAAACTTACATAAAAAACAATAAAAACAAATATCTGATACTGGTACCGATGTTGTTCAATTAGTATCTTGGTTAGTTTGCGTTTTATGTTTATTTATTTTTTTCAACATTGCAATATAAACTTTATTGATAACGAATATTATGCCGCTATCATACCATACCAAACAGAACTAAAACCGACTAAACAACATCTGTATCGGTAGTGGTATTTATTTTTTTATTGTTTTCCTTTCAATAAATTGACACCGTATCGCTACCATATCGTACCGAACCGAACAACTTCGTTTTCGGTACATGAGTTTATTTATATTGCTTTTTTCTTTTGATAATCTAACATCGTATTGCTACCGTACGTCCGTACCACCGGTACCGATATCTGTATTCATTTTTTTGGTTTTCGATTTCAAAACATTTTCATTTATACAACTCTATCTATTAGGATAAACAAATAACGTTACCGATAGCGTGCCACTTTGAACTGACCGGTTCCGTACGAACATCGATGCCAGTACCAATGTTCGTTTTTAACGTTTTCGCTCTTGTAAAATTTTGTTGATTTCTATACAAAATGCATCTATCGTACCAATATTGTAACGAATCGAATCAATACATATCTAATTATTAAAGCTAATAATCAATCATCTTCTTCTATAAAATACTTTAATAATTTTAAAACAAAAAAAATAACTAAAATTCATGCACTGTTCATCAAGAATCTAAATTCATATATATAATAGTTTCATTTTTTATGTCTTGCAATAACTTAAACCATGTAACTCTTTTTTTAATCTTTTTTGTCTTTAACCTAATTTTGAAATAGTTTCATTTTTTTATGTCTTGCGATATCTTAATCCCAGTTCTACCGACGGTCAAAAATTGTTGGATATTTTAGTGTAATGGGATTGACTTGCAGATCAAAGGGAATTGGAATGCACATCATGCAAATTAGGAGCTGCGAGAGTGCGCACACACTTGTTTAAGTTATTACATTTCTTAGTGTTCGGGCAGAGCCCCTAATCAACAGGGGTTCTAAGGGATCAACGCCCCTAGCAGGGTCTATGAGGCATCCACGTGGATTTCTCAATCTGAGTTGTATTCAACTGAATAATTCGGAAGAACTCTAAAAATAATTTGATCCAAAAGTGATCACACGCCTCTCATATTATCTGCTGTTTACAAAATTCTCATATACAAATCACAATTGTCGTGATCAAACATCTAACGCATCTTTGAAAAATCTCAAATTAACAGGACAAATATTAATTATCAATATCTAACACATTTAAGAAAAAGACTTAAGCAAGAAAATGTGGCATCAATTAAAGCCACATATAATTGATATTTTTATCTTTGAATTAAAGCCACATATTTCAGTATTTCGAATCTTCTTCGGGTTCATAATCACATCAACAGGTCGGCCGCTATGAAGAAAATGGTGCATGCCATTATCTTAATAGCCTGTTAGAGCTTATGGAAACTGCGCAACGATGTGGTTTTCTCTAGTAAAAGAGTGGACATCTCAAGACTATGGGCTGATATTAAAACTAAAAGTTTCATTTGGATCAAACATAGAGGAAAGATGCATGCGTTAGTGTAGGTCCCTCTCGGAGGATGAGGTTCAACCTTAACCTTGTTATACTAACCCACTAGCAAGTGCGGAATCCAAGCTAGTGAGCAAACCGGGATGAAACAAGCACAAACACAAACACACAAAGATTCACCGATTAACACCACTTGTATTAATGCGAATGAAAGGTTCCGGTTACAAGCACAATGTTCACAAATCAGTTTTGCAAACTCTCAAAGTGTGTGTGTGTGTTTCGGACAGAATGCTCTCTAAGTCTCTCTATCCTTCTGTGTTCATCTCTCTATCAAATCTATCTATTAACACACACTGCATGGGTATATATATACCCAGCACAGATTGTCTTGTCCGAAGGATCCGATAGATGGTCTAAGGATCATCTATCGATCACAAAGCCATCGAATGATTCACAGGGACCTCGAAGGATGATCTATCGAGGTCCATCAATCGAAGCATATCTTTCGAGGAGATCGAAGGATCTACATCATCCTTCGATCTCTCATCCTTCGAGACAGACAATTACAACTATAATTCTAACAGATTGGCCAAGTCAAACCAGGAGGACGGTTGACTTGGTCAACTTACAGGACTGACAAGGACATCGTTTACATCGTTACCGAATACAGACAAAGTACAGACACAAGTGCACCAACAAACTCCCCCTTGGCTGTAGCTTTGTCTCGATCTTCGATGTTTGCAGATTTGTCTCGATCTTGATCATCTTTGATCTTCATGTCTTCAAGACTCTGATGTCCTTTCAAGTCTTCAATGTCGGAGGATCTTCAAAGTCTTCACATCTTGAAAGTAGAGAGTGTATCAACAAACTACCCGTATCATGTAGGAAGTGTGTTGACAAACTCCCCCTTAACATAAGCTCCCCTTGAGTTATGCTCGTGAAATACTTGATCTTTATGAAGTGAGATCCTTGTGGTGTTGATGATGGTCAGCGGCAACTCGATCATCTTCATCTTTTAAGTGCCTTCACGTCATGTCTTCATTCCGAAGCTTGTCATCGACCATGTTCTCCTAGCCTTTAGAATCTGTACATGCAAGAAATCTAAACGCGTAATGAGAACAACTGCTTGGAATATAGTTAACATAAACGAATGACACACGTATGACCATGTCACAATCAAACACCGTCCGACAGTTTGAAAGTTTTACAAATTTATCAATTTTAGTTTTCAACTTTCAAAACTTGCAAATTTCGACCGTTTATGAAGATTTAGTCAATTTCGGTTTTCGTTCAGGTTTCAGGTAACGAAGACTCGAGCTCCAACATCGTACGATCGAAAATAAAGTAGAAATAAAATCTTTTTGGTATTTTTGAATTTTTCAAATGTAAAGACTGAAAGCGGTAAATAAATATATACAGACATTCTTTTTGCGAGTTTCGAGGGTAAGAGAATCATATCAGTGTACGGTCATGCCAAAACACTCTTGTTGTTCAGTTAGTTAACATTAAGATAATCATCCTATAACAATTATCGGTATTGTTGTCCACTTAAGCTCAACTTATCAGATGTAATCATGGCGAGGGGATACGTTAAGGTATGATTTATACTTACCGACCGGTGTTCATCCACATCACGACACATTCCCGTATCAAGGTATGCACGAGAATTCATCTTACCGGTGAGTATACCGATTATCATCTGTTTGACCGTATATGATGTGAGATTCTCACTTATTTTGATTTGAAAACAAGCCCTATGTGATATAATCACTTATTGATGAGGAACTTGATTTTCATATGCATGAGGGCACAGGAGCAAGTCCGTGAACAGGTCAGTACTTTCGTACAGCAGAGAGACGAACTTGACTCCCGGATAAATGTGATATTTTATCACTTATTTGATTTGGACATGTGATTGTTTATCACTTATTGAGGTCGAATGCAGTATGTAATATGTACACGTATGTATAGTATCATGGAAGATCTAGACTTGCGTCCCCGTTATTTTTTGGTAAAAGATACAACCATGATACCCAGATGATAAGCAGCATAAAGACCGAATATCTCAGAACCTCGGCAATCTATCAAACGAAATTTCGGTACTAAGACCATATGCCAATGAATGGTTCCCACCTGGTCTTCAGTCTATTTAAGATTTATATCACCCTGCACACTTTAAAATGATTGTGAGCCTACCGATACATCTTATATAGAGCTGCTTATCGTTTTTCATTTAAGGTTTAAAGAGGTTTGGATAGACCACTGATGTACTATCATTTTCTCTTTTGCTCGCGGCGAAACTCATTTTTGCTTTTCTATTGTTTTTGTGTTTTTGAAATTTTTCGATGTTTTTGGATTTTCAGATTTTTGGATTTACTCCCCCTAAAATCAATAAACTAAGACAAATTTAAAACACAAAGGTATTTACAAAAATGATTTTCCGATGTTGGTTTTACTCTTGCTTGACCTTAATGCCGTTTACCAATAATAAAAAGTCAAATCTTGATTTGTCAAATGGTTTGGTAAATAAGTCGGCACGTTGGTCATCGGTGTGGACCTTAACAACATCGATTAGCCTTTTCTCAAAGCAATCACGTATGAAGTGATATTTGATTTCGATGTGTTTGGTCTTTGAGTGCTGCACAGGATTTCTAGTGATATCTAAAGCAGCAGAATTATCAACGTAAATAGGAGTAGTTAGGAATTCAAAACCGTAGTCCGCAATTGTTGTTGGATCCAAAGAACTTGGGAGCAACAACTTGAGGCAGCAATGTATTCAGCTTCACATGTTGATGTAGCGACGCATGTCTGCTTCTTGCACTGCCATGTGACTAGGCGATTTCCTAAAAACTGACATCCAGCCGTTGTGGATTTGCCGTCGATTTTGCATCCGCCAAAATCAGAATCACTGAAAGCTACCAATTCAAAGTTATTATCCCTAGGGTACCACAGACCGGTGTCAGGGTAAGCCTTCAAATAACGAAAAATCCTTTTAACAGCTGCAAGATGTGAGGCCTTTGGATTGACTTGATATCTGGCAAGCAGGCACGTTGGGTACATTATGTCTGGCCTTGATGCTGTGAGGTACATAAGAGATCCGATCATTGCGCGATAGTTTGAGGGGCTAACAGCTTCACCCTTCAAGTCAGGAGTAATTCCGTGATTTGTTGGCAATGGGGTACCAATGGGCGTTGAATCAGACATCTGGATCCGGCTCAAGATGTCACCAACATATTTAGTCTGATGGATGAATATCCCAAACTCGGTTTGTTGCACTTGTAGGCCCAAGAAGAAGGTCATTTCCCCCATAGCACTCATCTCGAATTTATCCTGCATAATGCGCTCGAAATTCCTACACAAGACATCATTAGTAGAACCAAAAATAATATCATCAACGTATACCTGTACCAGAAGAAGATCTCCATCTTGTTCTTTGATGAAAATAGTACAGTCGAAAAGACCTCTACGAAAACCGTTCTCCAGCAGATAGTGAGAAAAGGTTGCATACCAAGCTCGTGGTGCTTGATGAAGACCATAGAGAGCTTTGTTGAGCAACCAAACCCGATTGGGATGGACAGGATCTTCAAAACCTGGAGGCTGTTCGACGTATACCTCTTCTTCAACCACACCATGTAAAAATGCACTTTTCACGTCCATCTGATAAACCTTGAATCCTTTGAAGGACGCATAGGCTAGAAAGATTCGAATTGCTTCGAGACGTGCAACAGGTGCATACACTTCGTTGTAGTCGATCCCTTCTATCTGACGAAAACCTTGAACGACTAAACGTGCTTTGTTTCGGATAACAACTCCGCGGTCATCCTTTTTGCATTTAAACACCCAACGGGTACCAATCTTCTTGTATCCAGCAGGTTTCTCTACGAGTTTCCAGACACCCAGCTTCTGGAATTGTTGCAGCTCTTCCTGCATTGCTTCAACCCAAGAGTTATCTTTCAAGGCTTCTTTCCAAGTTCTTGGCTCTTCCTGTGAAACATAACACGCGAAAGACCAATCGTTTTGTTGCCCGGATTCTCGAATAGCCGCATACAAGCCTGCATTGTTGTTGTTTCGCAACATGTTTCGAGTTTGAATGCCACTTTGCACATTTCCTATGATGTTTTGTTGAGGATGGGTATTATGAATCCTTGTTTCAGGATTTTCTCGAACTGGAATATTTATACCCAGGTTGTTGAGATTAAGATCAACAACCAAATCAAGGCCCGGAATTGACGAAGAGGATGATGCAGTAGCCTCAGCTTTTCTATGGGCATCCACTGGAGGAGTACCCTCTGAAGTACCATGAACTGCTGTTGTTGGCGCTTCTTGATCTGCATCTAGAAATTCATCATCCTCTGAAGATTCGTTCAATTCGTTTGCATCATGAAAATCCTCATTGTTGAGAGTATTATTGTTCACCGAAGAAGATGGTTCTTGATTAACAAGAATTGGACGAACCACCGGTGAAACTGTTGCATTGTCACTCTCGAAAAACATCCTAGCCGCAGCACTTTCTTCAACGGCTTCAACATTGATTGAATTGAAGAAGTCATCGTACTCAAACATCCAAGGTTGACCCGGACATTTGACTGGCAAGGTGTGCCTTTGTACTCTGACCTCAGACCATTCCTCGACCCTTTTAGTCTCTAGATTCCAGACTCGTAAGTTAGGGGTGGCATACCCAAGAAAGTATCTATCAATTGCTTTTGCCCCAAACTTTCCATTAGGATCGATGATTGTACATGGAGCTCCAAACGGTTCGAGATAAGACAAATCTGGTTTCCGTTTTTGAAGAAGCTCAAAGCAGGTCTTGTTGTGCCTTTTGACTGTATGGACTCGGTTCAATGTGTAACATGCAGAGGCCACAGCTTCAGTCCAGAATGGAATGGGCAACTGCGACTCTACCAACATTGTCCTAGCAGTCTCGATCAATGTGCGGTTCTTACGTTCAGCGACGCCATTCTGTTGAGGAGTATAAGCTGCACTAAACTCATGAAGAATACCCTTTGAAGTGCAAAACTCCGCCATGGCATGATTTTTAAATTCAGTACCATTGTCGCTACGTATCCGCCTAACCTTCAATTTATACAAATTCTCAATCTGAATGATCAAGTTTTTGATAATGCCAAAGGTTTCACTCTTGTGTGCCATGAACGCCACCCAAGAAAATCTTGAATAATCATCAGTTATCACGAGGCAGTATTGATCACCCCGAATACTCTTGTGCTTGACAGGACCGAACAAATCCATGTGCAAACGCTCAAGAGGGACTGCCACCGTGTTGATCTTCTTTGTAGGGTGCTTCTTCTTTGTTTGCTTTCCTTTCTGGCACGAAACACAGACGTCTTGAAGATGGAAATTTTTGAGGGGAACACCATTCACTAATTCATTTGAAACCAAATGATTCATTTTGCGTAAGTGAATGTGACCCATTCGTCTGTGCCAAGAGATAGTGTCTTTTTCTGTGGCTTTGGAAACGAAACAAGTTGCTTGTGCAGACGTAGTAATAGCTTGGCTCATATCAAGGACGTACAAATCATTTATCCTTGGAGCTGACAAGAGAATCCATTCTTTTGGAATTTTGAAGCCGGGTTTCAGCACATAACATCCGTTAGCATCAAAGTGTACTGAGAACTGCTTGTCACAGATTTGAGAAACACTAAGAAGATTGTGATCAAGTTGTTGCACAAAGTTGATCTTGTCAAAGCTGACAATCCCGTTGGATATCATTCCTTCACCCGTAATATATCCACCTTTATCTCCAGCAAAAGCAACATAACCTCCTCTAATAGATTTGACGTCGTAGAGAAGCTTCATGTCGCCTGTCATGTGCCTGGATGCCCCACTATCAACAATCCAATGACTACTGATAGTTCCTCCTGAAACACCCTGCACATGAACTCAAATGAATTAGTTGGAGATGGGGACCCAAGCCATTGTGGTCTTGGGTCTTCCATTTTCATCAATGACAATAACTTCTTGTCTTTGATGGTTGGTGAATTGTGATGGTCCCCCTGATTCAGTAACCGATTTAGGTTTCCATGTCTGTTTTGTTTTACCAGTGTCTTTCTTTAAAATTTTAACTTCATGGTTGTCTGAAGTTTTTGAATTTTCTGGTTTGACAGAAACAGATGATTTGTTAACCACATCGGTTTTAATTGCCTTTTCAATTTTCTTGACCTGTTGGCGTTTTTGTTTCTTTTCCCTTTCTTTTACAAGGCGGGGATCTTGCTTTACAGAAACAGATTGCTTACGGTCAGTTTGGTCACGGGGAGCATCAACCTTTTCTTTTTGTTTATGAAGATATGGACAATTTCGAATTATATGTCCAATGGTTCCACACTCAAAACATGATCTTCGTTCAACAAACCCCAAAGTATCATGTGATCGTTTAGCCGATGATGTTGAACTTTGTGAACCCGAGGTACTAGGCTTTGAACTGTTTTGTTATTTCTTTTCAGAACAGTTGCTTTCTTGACAAAATCTAAGTTAGATTTATTTTCAAACGTTTCAATTTTGTCCGTTCCCGTCGATTTCACAAAGTTTACATTCTTGTTTTTCTTCTGATTCGGCTTCTTTTGAGTTTGAGCCGGTGATTTTGCCTTTGGCTTGGTGTGATTCTGCTGTTTCTGCACTGTTGGTAATTTCTTGTTGCCATATTGTTTTCGAATTTCATCCTTTGGAATAGGAGGACACTGTGTAACTGTAACACGTGGTCCTGACTTTCCCAAAAACTTACTAGTCGAATTCTCAAAGACTTTACTGATTAAGGATTGATTAACATTCTTAATAGGAAAATCTTTGTCTGAATAAATTTTATCATCACCAACAAGAGTGTACAGCAAGTTCACACTCTCCGACTCTTCTGCAGATGAGGACTTGATTGCAACAGTCTTAGCAGGTTTTGCAGGAGGATCACATAGAATATGATTCTCAAGAGGTATGTCCTCATTTTTAACTACTGCATCAGACTTTGCTAAATCAGTATCATCAGATTCATCATCAGAAGAATCAGCATCCTCAATCACAACTGGAGGATCCTGATTCTGTTCAGCAGTTACAAATGTATCTGCTGACACATCTGAATCTGAGGATACTTCTTTCTGGTATCCAAGTCCTGCTGCAAACTCTTTCACATCTAAAGGCACAGATGGTTCAAAGAACACCCTGTCCTCCTCATCCGGCATGGCATCATAATTATGTCTCACTGGTGGTGGACAATTCTTATAGCCTATGCACGTGACGTCCCTTTTCTCCTTTTGGACATCAATGATGTGATCCAACACATAGCTAGAACTCAAATAACTATCTAACTTGAGTTGGATTGCCTCACTTTCCGTTTTTACACACGCCATTTCTTTTTGCATTGTCTCAAGACGAGAAATATACAAATTAATGTCAGTTTGTTTTCTGGAAACCATTTTAGTTAACTCGGTTTTATCTTTCTTTAACTTTTCAATTACCGATTTAAACTCCTTTTCATGGTTTTCATAAAACATATTGGCTTCAGTGCATTTGGAAAGGTCCACAGTCAATTTCTGATTGTGGATAAAAGTCACATCATACTTTTCTTGCAAAGCTTCATGCTTACTTTGCAAGTCACACAGATTCTCATTCACTGTAGTATGTTTGTCTTGCAAGTCAAACAAACTAGCTTGTAAAGCATCATGTTTGCCTTGCAACTCAGACATACTTTTCTCTATATCAGCACATCTAGCACGCAATCTATCACATTCATCACAATTATCAACAGTGGGTTCATCGACACATACCTGACTTGATGAACCGTCGACATTAGCCATAAAGGCTGAATGGAGAGAAGACAAAGAATAAGCAGCTTGATCCACCAGAATAGATCTTCTTTGAGTTTCTGCTGCAGCTTCCCCCAAAAGTTCATCAATATCTGCATCGATTGCTGCATTTGATGTCTCACCCACATGATCATCGCCCGAGCTTGAGGAATCTTCATCTGAACTCCTGCTGTAACCCGAAGAGTCTTCATCCTCAGAAGATTCACCACCATTGGCGGAAGATTCTCCACCACTGGTGTGAATTACATCCTTCACAACTTGAGCAAAACATGCTGTTCCATCGGGAGCATCACCACCCAACTGGATTGACCAGTCACAACCTTCATCCACCTGAACCGCAAGTGCCCGATTGGTTTGGTTGTTGACAGGCACCAATGTACGCTCATTGTTTCTGTTCTGGTTCTGCTGGTTGCCTTGGTTTCTGAAGGGGTTTTGGTTCCCGTGCTGTGCTGGCTTTGTACATTCCCTCTTAAAGTGACCCCGTTCACCACAGTTGAAGCACTTTACCGCCTTTTTATCGAACCCATACTTGGTGTCTCTCTTACTCTCCAAGCTGGTTCTGCCAGTACTTTCCATCCAATCCTTTGCCCTTCTCACAGCACTAGCAAAGGCCCACTTGATATCCATCAAGTCCATCTCTTCTTTATCAATCTGCCGATAATCTTCTTGTGTCAGATTAATGTTGCCAATCTGACCTTCTATTAACCCACAGTACGCGCTCACTACAGTGTTAAGCAGCTCCATGTGTTCCTTAGCTACTTCTACACTGACTTTAGAGAAGCTTGAAGTGTCGAGCTGTACTGTACTTGGCTTTGATTGCTGACCAGCAGATGATGTTCCTCCATAACACGCACGTTGTTGTTGAGCAGGAGGAGGAGGAGGTGGTTGTATTGGATTTCCATACATGTCTGTGGTGGAGGCGGCTTAACAGGAACTTGCACCGGATTGCCATACATATCCGTGCTTGTGACAAACGCCGTTTGTAGTGGAGCATGTGGACCGGTTCTTGCAGACGAAGTACTGGAAGTTCCATAATACATTTCTGGATTTTGTGGCAATGGAACTCTCTTCGCCTTTAATGTTTCCTCCTGATCCTTGTTTTCCAAAAGCTGCACGAAGTCGTTGATATTTGTAGTTCTCAACACTCCGTTATACTTCAGGATTTCCAAGAAACTGCTCCATTGAGGAGGCAAAGCATCAGCAAACTTCTTCACCACTTCTGCTTGAGTTGTTGCTACACCAAAATTATTCAACTCAGTAAGCAAATGATAAAACCGGCTTGTCATGTCTCCCAAAGACTCCTTATCCATGCACGTGAAACAGTCAAACTCTTTCTTGAGCAGATCATGACGCAATTGACGTGTTGCTTCATTCCCTACTCCTCTAGTTTTCAACCCGTCCCACAACTTCTTTGTTGTCTTGAAACTGACAAACTGGTGGTAAATATCTTTGCTCAACGCCTGAGTGAGAATGGCGTGTGCTTTCTTTTCCAGATCATACGTTTTCTTTTGATCTTCAGGAAGATCGGCAAACGTAGCAGTATCTGAAGCAGCAACTTCTATAGCTTGATCGAAATCTGTGGTGAAACGTATCCACAGTTCGGTGTTTTGACCAAGAACGTATGTACGGAATCTATCAACCCAGCCCGGATATTCATTTAAATGCATCAACTTCGGAGGTCGATTCAAACTTCCTGTTTCGCTTTCGCTTAATAAGATACTTTGGATGCTCGGAGTTTGATTCGATACTAATGCCCATTGACTTGAAGATATGGCATTTGCTTGTGAAGATGTAGACACCGGAGACTCGGCCCATGAAGGTGATAGACTTGTGCACGTGTACTTTCCACTATCGGAAGCCGGTGTACCCCACCATGAGGGAGTGGAACCTGAACTTGTATATTTTCCACTGTCTGGAGCCGGATTCCACCAATTCGGATTCATGATTAATAAGAAAAATAAATTCTATATGAGTATTCCGAAGGATCACACACAGCCGAAGGATCCTGATTCGAAAGATCTGAAAAACAGAAACTTGTTAACAATAAACAGACCACAATCGAAAGATCAAATCTTGTTCGAAGGATCAACAGTGCTCGAAAGATCACTGTTGAATCTCGAACAATGATTTCGAAAGATTCACAAACTCGAAGGATTCACAATTTGAAAGATCCTTATCTTTCGAGTATATATCCTTATCTTTCGAATAACAGTCTTTCGAATAGATTCCCTGGTTCGAAGGATAAGACTCTGACTTCGAAGGATGGGTCGAAAGATGTATATCTATCGAAGCTTCCTTGATCGAAAGATGGTCTTTCGATGTCGAAGGATATCCTTCGAAACCCACTGACACACTGACACTGATGTGAAAGGTTGGTGAAAAGGTGATGGGAAGGTAAGGTCAACTTTCGGCAAAAGGGATGGTCAGATTGTACCTTTCTACCAACTTTGAAAATATTACCCAAAATGGACAACCCTATCCAGAAACCAGTCACCGGAATTATGACCGGAATTTGGCCGGAAATCACCAAAATACTTAAAAACAAGTTTTAAGTTACCCAACCCGCTTTTTAACACACTCGAAAGGTTTAGAACACGTTTTTATGCCAAGAAATCCAAGAAAACCACTAAAAACGCGAGCTAAACCAAGTGTCCAAACACACCAAGAACTTGAACAAACCCGGTTTTAAACAAGGTAAAGAGCCTTAGCTCTGATACCACTTGTAGGTCCCTCTCGGAGGATGAGGTTCAACCTTAACCTTGTTATACTAACCCACTAGCAAGTGCGGAATCCAAGCTAGTGAGCAAACCGGGATGAAACAAGCACAAACACAAACACACAAAGATTCACCGATTAACACCACTTGTATTAATGCGAATGAAAGGTTCCGGTTACAAGCACAATGTTCATAAATCAGTTTTGCAAACTCTCAAAGTGTGTGTGTGTTTCGGACAGAATGCTCTCTAAGTTCTCTATCCTTCTGTGTTCATCTCTCTATCAAATCTATCTATTAACACACACTGCATGGGTATATATATACCCAGCACAGATTGTCTTGTCCGAAGGATCCGATAGATGGTCTAAGGATCATCTATCGATCACAAAGCCATCGAATGATTCACAGGGACCTCGAAGGATGATCTATCGAGGTCCATCAATCGAAGCATATCTTTTGAGGAGATCGAAGGATCTACATCATCCTTCGATCTCTCATCCTTCGAGACAGACAATTACAACTATAATTCTAACAGATTGGCCTAGTCAAACCAGGAGGACGGTTGACTTGGTCAACTTACAGGACTGACAAGGACATCGTTTACATCGTTACCGAATACAGACAAAGTACAGACACAAGTGCACCAACAGTTAGAATGGTCGAATTAGTGTAGTTTCAATGTTTTGTAATCTGTTTTTGTTTCTAGTTCATCTTCTAGTTTCTTGCTAGTTGGTTTTCTTCTAATAAAATTCTGCCGTTCAAAAAAAAAGAATAAAGCCAAATATAATTGATGTTTTTATCTTTAAAAAAGGTACACTCTATAACGTCCACTAAACATTTATTAAAAAGAGTAAACTGCCATTTTGGTCTCTGTGTTTGGGCACTTTTGCCATTTTAGTCCAAATCTCAAACTTTTTACATCTGGATCCATGTGGTTTGCATTTTGTTGCCATTTTAGTCCAAAATTCAAAAACCCTCTATTTTGACTGTTGAAAACTGATTATTTTGTCCTTTAGTGCAAGGGCATTTTGGTCCATGTTAATTTATTATAACATTTCAATAATTACTCTCTCTCCTCCGATTACTCTCTCTCTCTCTCCTCTCCGTTTGCATCGTCGTCGTACGCCACCACCGTGGCGGTGGCGGCCGGCCATTAAACTGCAAGAAACGGGGGGTGTTTGGCTGAGAATCATCGCCGGCAGATGCTGTTTGTCGGAGAAAAATAGAGCGAGAGCAGGGGTGAGTGGTGTCGTCACTTACCGACGAGGACAGGAGTATCGGTGTCCGGTCGGACCTCCGGCTTCGGCTGCTGGAGCTGACATCGAGAGGGAGAGACCAAGGGGGTCTGGGTTTTTGACAAGTGAGGAAGATGATGAGGCTCAAGGTCTATGTTTTGTGTGGGTGGATCGAATGAGAGGAGAGAGGTTTATGTTTTTGAAGAAATGAGAAGATGATGAAGAGGAGTTAGGGTTTAAAGAGAGAGACAAGGTGTCGGCTGCTTATGTCTAAACATCTAAATGAATTTACAATAAATAAAATTTAAGAAATGACCAAAATGCCCTTGCACTAAAGGACAAAATAATCAGTTTTCAACAGTCAAAATAGAGGGTTTTTGGATTTTGGACTAAAATGGCAACAAAATGCAAATCACAGGGACCCATATATAAAAAGTTTGAGATTTGGACTAAAATAGCAAAAGTGCCCAAACCACAGGAACCAAAATGGTAGTTTACTCTATTAAAAAAGTACACTCTATAACGTCCACTAAACAAGTGTTAATATAAAAAAAATATTAGAAAATGGGATAAATATAGTTTTCTCATCAATCCACCTCTGCTAAACCAAAAAATTACTACCATATTTCACCTCTCGCCTAAATCTCTCCATGACAGTAAAGCAGGAAAGAAAGTATCTTACCCCTGTTTTGTTATTTTTACAACAGTGAATTTCTTTTATTAGGCTACCGCACTCTTTAAATTGAAGAGCTCTATTGTCCCACTTCGATCAGACTATGTTATTTTAACCGGGCCCACAATACCTTAAGAGTTTGCCTTGGATGTTCCCCCGGGAAACCATATCGACGGCTGCCACTTGATAGTCATTGTGTCACCACAAGAGCAAAACTTTCTGGCGTAACATATGATGGGACAAAAACCCAGTCGGGCTCAAGATAGAATCTTACACCTCTGCAAAAAAGCTAAACTCTATCTATCTTACCCCTATTTTGGTATTACTATTTTTATTTTCACCCGTTGTTAGATAATAAATTTATCATTAATCATATAAATATTTTATTCATCACATATAAACTGTTAACTTAGATCATAATTTTATAATAATTAATTATTAATTAAATATGCATAACAATTATTTATCAGAATAACAAATCAAAATTATGACCTACCAATAAAATTATTTTCATTAACTTTAAGTAAAGGTTATATTTAAAAGATACAGAATAATAAAAATAATATGGGTTCAATAGGGAACACTAAACCAGTGGGAAATCGAGTAACAGTGCATTTAACATGTTAAATATATATCATAGAAATTCAATTTAACATGTTAACACTTGAATTTTTCAAAAAAAAAAAATCAAAAACCAAAAATATTAAAAAAGAGCTTAAAAATAGTTAAAAAAATGAAACTTTTTTTTTGGAATAACTTCTACACATCTTTATATGAAAAGCTCTGATTTTTTTTTTTTTTTGTAAAAAATAACTTTAATATTTTAAATTGAATTTTTATGATATATTTAATATGTTAAATGCACTCACTATTCTCTTGTTTCCATTTTATTGTTTATCATTGAACCTCACACTGTGAGAATGGTAAGAATGATTCCCAGCCATAAGATCTTAGTGGTTTGTGGCTGAGATGGATGCGGTGACATTTTTGTAGATACTAGGGGGCCTTGGAACTACCAGTAGGGGTATAATAGAAAGATCCTTGTTAGGGCATATATTTTTATAATTGTGGACCCTACATTCTAAGGTGTTATCTGGATCAATTATCCTTATCAGATAGTGCAAGGACTCAGAGGATCAAGGTGTTATCTGGATCAATTATCCTTAACGAAGTGGACTGAGTCTTAGCTGGAATCTCGGTGATAATTCGTTCAAGATGTTGCACATGCTATTTCCACAAACGGTCATGGGGATTGAACGTGGTCTTGCATGATTTTCAGGCTTAGTTGTTAGTGTAGTTCAAAATGGGTTGATCAAGTGTTATTAGATACAATACACACTCTCGCATACACAATACGAACCAGAACACTCACAAACAATCTTAACAATTACTTGTAAAACGTTGATCAACATCCAAAGTTGTAATCAGTTTTGATTGTTCAATATAGTTGATAGTGATAGTTTTCACTATCCGAGGTTTTTATGCCGGCGATCTACTTGTGATCAAGGGCTTTTCCTCGTATAAATCTCTGTGTTCGATTACTTTATTCGTCTAACACTCATTTCATCATCATTCATTACCTAAGCACTCTACCTCACTTAATAAATTTGGTTACATTATCCTTGATTAAATTTTTAACCAAAACAATTTGGCGCCCACCGTGGGGCAAGTGATGCTTCAATTCTAAAAACTTTCCATCCATTTCTGCTTATTTTCATCACCATGGCCTATTTCACTTGCGTTTAGCGTTTGCGATTTGATTGCGATTGAGCTTCGATTGCGTTTCGATTGATCACCACAACACAACATAAATAAAACATGCACAAGTAACACATAAAAGGCACACACACGTTTAACAATAACCAAAATGCGTAGTTCGAGTTGTGAGCGCGATGGCGATAAGCGATAAAGCGATCAAATATGCGATAATTATCGAATAAACCTCGATTATTAATAAGTACTCCACATAATACAACTAACGTTAAGCATAATTTAGACTATCTACGAGTTAAAGAAGTCAAAACAGGAATTGAGCAAGGAGTGACAGATCGTAATTAGTAATCTTTTCTTCATTTGACTCCAAGGTTGACTTTGACTTTGACTTTCAAAACACGGGGTGTTACACCAGGGCATCAAATCTCAACCTGCAAGATGAAGGAAGATGATGAAGAATCACAACTGATCCGTCTCGCTATTAACACAGGAACACAACAACAACAAAGTGAAGATTATAATCATGAAAGCGGTCAGAGAATGGAATATCTGGTAGTCGGAACTGATGGAGGTTTCTAGTCAGAGATGTGGTATGTAAGTAAATCTCTGAAACATCACTTTTCTGGAAATCTAGATTTGTTTAAATGAATAAAATGCAAGTCTGATGTTGAAACAAAAACTGGTGAGAATCAGTTTTATTTCATAAGGGGTTTAGGGGTCGTTGATGTGATTTCTGGGTCGGAGAAAATCCGTATTCAAAGTGTGTTTTACACACAAGACATAGACAGAAATGTTTTGAGTTTAGATCAATTGATCACTCAAGGTTTTACGGTGAAATTCACCGGAGACAAGTGCAAACTATTCCCTACTTTTAGTGTTCCCCTAATCAATAAGAAAAGTGAAATATCTGGAATGACCAAGGAAGAAGAAATTGGAATTCTGGAAAAACAGTCAATGATGAGTAAAGAATCTGAATTTATGAAGTTCAAGACAGATTTCTTGAATGATTATTTCGAAAAATTGGATGTATCATCCAACGAACCTGATTAGAACGTGATGATACTTCAGTCAATGAAATTCAAGGAATTCTTGGATTGTAAAGCGTTACTCGATATGATGGATGATGATGAGTATGTCCGAAAGTATAAGTTTATACTGGAATCAAAATTCGATGAGATGGTGGATTGGTTCTTAACTAAGAAACTGGGCGCGATGACAAGGCCAATCCCGGCCTATGCCTCGAATAATCGAAAAGTAAGTTTGTTAGATCTGTACTTGGTAGTTGAAAGAGAAGGAGGGCATCGACGGGTGACTGAAATTAACCTATGGGCCATGGTAGCCAAAGACATGGGTTTTGAGTATAGTGATGGGAAATATATGCGTTTAAAGTACGCTATGTACTTAGATGTTCTTATCTACTACCACAAGTTTAAAACTATTCAAACAAATGTTCATGATAAAGAAGTAACGGAAGAAAAGGAAATGCTGACGGGTAAGATGAATTCGAGAGGCAGCCGAAGCGAAGGAGATCAAGCAGAGCAAGTTGCAGGTCATGCCGAGAAGGACAAAGACATTCAAGAGGTTGCTGAAAACCAGTCGGAACATTATGCACTCTTCGCCGGCAATGACTAGCAGGGAATTAAGAGGCTGAATACAGGGAGGAGGTTCGATTTTAACCGGGCAAAAGCTGTCGTGGATGATGCCAACAACAGTGTTCTCAAGCACTCCCGTAAACACAATTATGTTTAGGGGAGAGTATTAGACATTATAAACATAATTATTCGTATGTTATATGTATTTAATGTAGGATATATTACTTATGTCTATAAGTATGTAACGATATGAACGAAAGGGTATGTTGGCTTGTTGACACCGATTCAAAAGACGGTTATTCCCGCCAAGTTTACCCGCCACATAACTGCTCATCATTATGTAGAAATGTTGGTTGGCGGGAACCTTTTTCCGGTACCAAGACAATTTAACCACCAAAATTGTCCATCATCCAATCTCTGCAAATATTGTTCACAGCAAGTTTATCATCATGTATCCGATGAATCATGATGCTTCCGCTGTTTATAATTCTGGTGTCCAACAACAGTTATAAGTTATCAGATATATTATTAGGTTGTATGGTATGAGGCGCCAACCACCTCCACCTAAGCAAAAAATCATCAATAGCACCTCCCTCCATACCAGGGGCGCTATCGATGCCCAGCGATTACAATGGCGAGTAATAACGGATGGAATTGTGGGCCTCGCTTCAATTTTAAACCTTAAAACCTAAAAAAATAAATAGGGGGGCGTTATTAGGGGAGCTTTAACCCATACCGTGGGCTTTATTCGTAAAAGACAATGGAGTCTCTTGTCCTAGCACCTACGTGTCAGTGATGTATCGCATTAATGGAGCCCATAGGTGGCTCCAACCATACCTTGCAACCTTAATGGAATGTTTTAATAGCCATTCTAAAAAATATATATTAATTGTTTTATTCACTAGTTATATATGAATAATTTTATTCATGTTTCGTAGTATCATATAAGTATGCGCCAATGAATACACTATTTTGAAAACCAATAAGATATTATAGTATGTACTAATACTAATGATCATGTTACACATGTATAAAATGGTTAATGTATAATGGTAAAAATCATAAGGTCTGTCCGAAGGAAATATAGACATGATTCATGTACTTGCGTAAATATTAGGAAGAGGTCCAATTACATCAAATTTATTTACCATACATATGCAAGGTTTGGATGCACACCATATGAGTAAGGGTACCCATAATCAAAACTCATTATATCAATGAGATAGCTTGACACACCAGTGTAACTTTAGGCGCGTCATTATGAGTTTGGTTATTGGGGTCAAATCCAAGAACTGATGAATACCAACTCAAACATAGATGTTCCATTTAAATGACCATCTACAGTTGTTGAGTTAGCATTGAAGATACTTAGATATGTGAAAGCTATAGAGATCTTGACATAAAAAAAAGTGTGAAAATATAAAGAATGGGCAAGCACGGTTATACAAAGGGTTGAGCAAAAGCCAAGGGGGAGCTTTTATTACCATCTATTCTCCTTATATCTATGAGCATCTCACTTATACGGTTCTAGTTGGTACGAAGAAGTTATCAAGGAACTTAGTGAATAATATCATTTGGAGCACGAGGGACCCATGGTGAGCCCATGCGAGGCAGCCACCCTCCTTAAAAAAAGTTAGTGTCTTACTCGTTAAAATCCCGATAGCCCTCTATAAACTTTCAAAACTGTCCCCCTAAAAACACCAAATTAGAAATTGATAAATTTTCAAATACAAGTTTAAATATAAATAACTAATCTCAATTAAACACTAATATAATTTACATAAAACATTAATTAAGCCTAATTTGATTTCTAACATATGTTCAATTCTTTATGGCTTTAGCCCATGTTCAATGTTTAACTCTTAATCCTAATATCCATGTCCAATGTTTTAACATCTAACTATCTTAGGATTAAGCCCATGTTTAAGTTTTAAAATAAAGTTTAAACGTTAATTAAAAAAAAAAGAAACAGGCAAACCGAACCAGTGGCGGAATTCCGATTGGCGCCCATACTTGATCTTCCCATCTGGCGCCTGATACTATTCTGATTTCCAGCTTCAGATATGTTATTCTGACCTTTTGATAGTTTGCTTAGTTTATTTGATTAGGGATAACAAAATTAACGAGTTATGAATACTTGAATTTTGAATGCTTCATTGGATGCTAGAATATTGATATTTGTATCATGAATTTTGAATGCTTCATTTAATGGTTAAATAGTTGAATCATGTGATGAATGCTAGAATTTTATTTACTTATTTGTTTTTTGAATCATGAATAGTTTTTGAATGCTTTGTGGTGTGGTATACTGGTAATATCTATTTAGTGTTTTATTTTTATTTAAAACAGGAAATGTGAGTCACGTAATGCAACGATTTCTCAAAAGCAAAGTAGAAGAATCATTAATTTTAAGGAATATTGGATTTAAATAATCTCAATTATTTATCGTTGGCCGTTAACAGTTTCAACTTCAAAAATAACTATCGCCAGTCCTAATTATTGACATATTCGCCACCAATGGACCCTGACTAACAGAACTCTAACGTCGTTAGTCTGTAGTCGCCGGAAAACCGTTTTTGGCCAGGAAAAGGTTTTTAAAGTCTGATCTAAGGTTACAAAGTGGTTTGACACGAAAATGTTGAGTTTTCCAGCCAAAAAGTTGAGTTTTCCGGCAAAAAAAGAAGTTTTCCAGCGATCTCAATAATTGAAGCTTTTACTAGAAAAAGGTTCTTAAAGGTCCGTAATATGGTTACAAAGAGGTTTAGGACGAAAATGTTAAGTTTTCCGGCCAAAAATGAGTTTTCCGGCCAAAACCGTTTTTCTGGCGACCAGAGACTAATGGCGTTAGAGTTCTGTTAGTCAGGGTCCATTTGTGGCCAATATATTAATAGTTGGGATTGCTAGTGGTTATTTTTGAAGTTGAGACTGTTGACGGCTAACAAGTTGAAATTATTAAAATCCAATATTCCATTTTCTAAAACCTCTAAATATGTTGATATGGATTCTAGATATTCAAATGCATGAGTTTGGAAACCGTAGATTCGATATTTAGGTTTGATCAGCCAATATGTGAACACAATTAGTTTAGCACCCTATATGAAAACCCTAAATACACTACAAGACAAAACTATCCGTATTAAGCAATAAAAGGATGTACCATTACTACTTTGTTGGTCTTTGTTTCCGTACACAAAATATCATTTCCGTGACCAAAATCAAAGATTCAATTGGAAACATTGGACTTCCAACAGCCTCATTCATTTCATACCAAGTAGATGTAATTGACTTTGGACAAATATTGTGTGTTCACATTATAGTTAACGTCATAAACTCATATCTTATCAATATTTAATTACGTCATAAAGTTACATTATTCAAGCAATATCTTCGATTCTAGAATATAAAACTTTAATAAATATACATGTGTCAGTGGTCCATAAGATGATCACGAGCAAGTATACCTTTCAACTCCAGAAAGTGTGTGTATTCCACATTTCAAATTTCCATATAGGCAACTATATATATATATATGCATATAAACACACTCAAGCATGCATAAGTTCAAAACCACTATGTTACAGCAGAAACAAAGTGCAGTTATTGTATTAGATATTATGTCGATTTCAATTGAAGCTTTGGCAATGGCGGGTGTAGACTACGAAGAGTGGGGTATGGATTTCGAGGAATGGGAGCGTATGGAGACGGGCCCACCTCCTCCCCATTTATATGCTGATGATGATGAAGAACATGAAGATGATCGAGGATATAAAGATTGCTTCATGATGATGGCAACAGACGTAGATGAGTTGTGTGTAACTGCACAACACAAAAACCAATTGACAAATGTTTTTGATGAAACAAACAAAGAGGGCTGTGATGATTTTGTGATGCAATTACCGAAAACCTATATAAAGATTGTGAACCGCGGTCATGGTACACTACTAGAAAATTGATGATTTCCTACCAAATTTACCGACCAAAAGAAATTCAGTCGGAAATTCCAACCACTTACCGACAAACTTCCGACTAGAATAAAAGTCAAATATTAGCAACCAATTACCGACCGCTTACCGACAAAGAAAAAAGTCGTCGGAAATTTGAAGGAAAGTTCCGACTAAATTCCGACAAAAAAAATTATAAAAAAAGAAAAAAAATTGGTTGGAAAGTTGTCGGAAATTTCCGACTATTTTCCGACAAAAACCTTTGTTTTTTTATTCAATTATATTGAGCTATATGTATACATGTTAATGTATTTGTTTGTGTCTATATATATATGTGTGTGTATGTATATGACGCGGAGTATACACATACACACACATATAACTAAGGTGTACAAAATACGTAATGAAAAACCATGTTAAAAGGTTGAAAAACCGAAAAACGCATATGGTTGTCGGAAAGTTGTCGGAAATTTCCGACCAGTTTCCGACTAAAACATTTAATCTTTTCATATTTAATTATGCGTAGGTGTTTATCCGTATATATAAACGTATTTCTTGTGTCTATATGTATGTGTATGTGTGTATAAGTATGTAGTTCTATCGGTGCATACACATACATATACATATACACACACACTTATTCAATAGTTAAGCCTAGTTTAAGTAATGGGTCCCGATAGCGTATATGCATGTATGACTGCTTATAATTATACGTATAAGTTGGTAAAGTAAGAACTTTTCATGTATAAATAAGGTGTACAAAATACGTAATGAAAAAACCATGTTAGAAGGTTGAAAAACCGAAAAACGGATAAGGTTGTCGGAAAATGGTCGGAAATTTCCGACCACTTACCGACGAAACATGACATTTGGTCGGAAAGTTGTCGGAAATTTTTTGCTTACATAATTAACTTATCAAAAGCGCACTAGGCGCACATCTAGGCTCTCAGGCAAGGCAATGGAGGCCGTTGCTCTGAGGTAGACGTTAGTGTCTTTGAAAAGCGCACAACATGTGTGCGCCTTCCTCTAGACGCAAGGTGATGTTAGGCGATTTCTTTTATATCTGGAATTTGAAAAGATTTTCTTTTCCTCTTTCTGTTCTGAGTCTTTTGTCTTAAGATTTTTCTTTTTATCTATTTAACCCTAAAACCGACTTCTTTATCTCTCACACCATTTGCCGCAGTCCCTGCCTTTTCTTATTGCATACACTTCTAGAAGTTAATTATATTTTCCTTTTTATGAAAAGATTTATATTAAATATCTTATGTTATTGACTATCGTAATGGCGGATTAAAACCTAACAAAACTTATCCATTGAGCTACTGATAATTGAACGGTTCTTTTTATATTCAGAACCTAACACTCTTGGTTTTAAAAACGTTAGATGGAACCCAAATTCGTTCCAACAAATTAAAAGTCGTTTTTTACTTTTGTTGACCCGAACCCGTTTGGGCCAACAAAAGTCGTTTCTTACTGTAACTAGAGTTAAATAAACGAAAATAAAATAAATAAAAATAACAAACAAAACTACAAACATTTTTTCAAATGGTAATACTTTCATTTAAAAGTTTCTTAATTGGTAAGATTTTATCACAAGCAAATTTATTTTCTTCTGTGAAAAAAAAAACATAATATTTGTCTTGTATGGCCGATCACCGTACAAAATATATGTACAATAGTTAAATTGTAAGTATAGTGTAAAAGATGTGTAAAAGATGATACTTTGATAAAACTCTTTTTTTGTACCGAATAAAGATTATGGTCTCTTATCCATTTTGATTATAAACTTCTATATATATATATATATGTTTTTTTTTTCTAATATTATGTTTGTTGTTAAAAATTATATAGGTGCGGAACTTGCAATCCCAGGTGGAAAGGTTAAATAAACGATTCGAAGAGGCGCAACAATCCCACGTTGACATGTTACAAAACCGAGTCGAAGAGATGCAACAACAAATGAGAGAAGATATGCAACGACAAATGGCCGAGTTTATGAAACAATTTGGTAATCCTAGCAATCCTCCACCATAGTTTAGTTTCTGTTTGTTGTCTTTTGCGGTTGAACTTGTAATTTGACAACGTGTCATATTTTGTGGTTGAATTTGTAATTTGACAACCTGTCTTATTGTGGTTGAACTTGTAGTTGGAAAACCATGTTGTATTTTGTGGACGAACTTTAGTTCCTAATGGTATCGTATTTAGGTTTTTTATTGGATTTTTTTTCTGCATTTTTAGTAGAAAAAATCTGGATTTTTTGCTTTTTTTATATTTTTTTTATTAAAAAGTTTTTAGTCGGAAATTGGTGGAAAGAGAAGTTAGAAAATCTGGTCAGAAAACAGTAGGTACACGGTGGTCGGAAAATAGTAGGAAAACAGTAGTCGGAAAGTTGTCGGAAAACTGTGGTTGGGACTTTGTCGGAAAACCGTAGGAACATGATTGTCGGAAAACCGTAGGAACATGGTTGTCGGAAAACCGTAGGTACATGGTGGTCGGAAAATAGTAGGAAACCGTGGTCGGAAAACTGTAGGAAAATTGTGGTCGGTACTTTGTCGGAAATAGTAACCTCTTTTTTTGTCGGAAATTTGTCGCCAATTTAGTCGGATACTTGTCGGAAATCTTTTCCTACAAGGCTTTTTCCTACAAATGTATTTCTGTCGGAAACTGGTCGGAAACGCCGTTTTCCAACAGTTTTCCGACAAAAACCTTGGTCGGAAACGAGACATTTTTTTAGTAGTGTGATACTACTGCTGTTAATGAAAGGAAGAAAAGAAAAGGGTAAGCCTGAAACAATCTCATTTTGTCAGGAATTACGATTGAAACCAGAAATGGAAAGATGTGAATAAGTTTATTGAGTGTTGATGGAGGTGATTATAACCTTGCCCGGTCTGAAATTACCCGGAGACCGGAGTCTACGCCGTGCATGATACTTTAATCTAGATTACGACGTTGGAATTATCAATTATGTGGATATTTTTCTATATAATTTATTTAGTGATCATAAGTAATCTTATTTTTATGTATCTACTATTTCTATTAAAGCAAAACAAGCTTAAGCCACATGGCATTAGCTTAAGCCATTACTAGCCACGTGGCATTTGCTTAGACCACTTTTTTTGCTTTTTCCGGCAAAACCATCCTCCTTAGCTTCTTTAATACGCTTCACTTCCCTCCAAAACCCTAATACCCATCTCCTGCATCCGGTTCTTCCTTCTTCATCGATTGATCTTCGAAAAACATAGGTATGTTATTTTTCTTTTCCCTCTTTGATTTTTCTTTGTCATTGTTAAACACTATCTATTTCTTCCTTAAACCCTAGATATCATCTATCGATCTTTAATCTGTTATTTGCAATCTCTTGAACCCTAGATTTCTTCATCTTCAATCGCGAGTGGAAGCAACCAGTCCTTATTATGCGGCGTATAAGGTATGTATTCGTGTTTTCAATTTTCTTTTTGCGGCGTTGTTGGTGTCTGGAAGACCTAGCAGCCGCCTCTTCTTAGGGTTTCAGTGATTTCTAACTTATGCATTCATCAATACCTATATTCATTTCTTGAGTGCTTCTGTGATATTTTTCAAGATTTGGTGCTTTTTAAAAGATGGGATCCATCACTGTCTTCTTCAAACGATTCAACAAATAGGTAACAATTCTTCAAATATTGATTCATGTTTGATAATGTCGCTTCCTGTTTGATGTTCTCTATCATATGTTCATCTTTAGGTTTTCCGATTAAATTCAAGTATTGAAGTAGATTTTGAGCAATTGTCAGAGGTGACGTTGTTTGCTGACACTATTACAGTTCAACAATTGGGAGTGATGATTTGGCATACCAGAAAGGTTATAGTACAGATTATTGTTTAAGCTTAAGCCATGTTTCATCCATCATTCTCTATTTAAATCCTTAAAATTGTGATGTCTTTGTTGACAACAGGTCCTTTAGAGAGCTGATCATTCTTCCAATCGATTGCAAGCAGGTCCTTTGTTTTGACTGATTATTTCAAAATTTGAATTTTTGAAATTTATATCAATTATGGATACTTATCAAAGTTGTCTAAATTGTAACGTATTTCCAAATTTATCAAGATAACTTATATTAAAGTTTTAATTGCTTCCAAATTTTGTGTTAGTTTCCATAATTTTCGACAATCACATTAATTTTCAAGTTTCTCAGAATTTGTTCTTCTTCTTCTTCTTTTTTTTTTTTTGTAGATCATTCCACTTATTCTGCAGGTATGTAAACTAGATTAGATTGTTATGTATTTTAAATGCTTAATCGCATTTTTTTAATCATTTTTTTGTATTTTTGTGATTGATTTTTTTTCACAATCATTTAGATATTGATTATATTATGAATATATTAACCTCATTGGTTTTGAATTTAAGTTGAATAATATTTAACTATTTAGGTAAATTGTTTTGACTGATTATTTCAAAATTTGAATTTTTGAAATTTATATCAATTATGGATACTTATCAAAGTTGTCTAAATTGTAATGTATTTCCAAATTTATCAAGATAACTTATATTAAAGTTTTAATTGCTTCCAAATTTTGTGTTAGTTTCCATAATTTTCGACAATCACATTAATTTTCAAGTTTCTCAGAATTTGTTATTCTTCTTTTTTATAGATCATTCCACTTATTCTGCAGGTATGTAAACTAGATTAGATTGTTACGTATTTTAAATGCTTAATCACACTTTTTTTAATCATTTTTCTGTATTTTTTGTGTTGCTGATGATGATTTAAATTTTTCGAATCTAATCTTATTAATAGATCTATTCTTGATATCTTTGAAAAAGTGATGCTCTTACTGATTTTTTTTATTTTATTTTTTGTTTTTTCATGATAAACCCTAATTTTTATGCAATTGCAGGAGTCTGAATCTTCTTCGAACACAAGAGGTAAGTTTAATCTTATCGTTTTTTGGTGTTTTTTGATCCGGTATAATGATAGTTTTCATCATTTATGCTAATCGCTATAATTTTAATTTTTTGGCAAATCTAACTATGATATTTTTTGAAATTTGAAAATCTTTGTTTTTTTACTAATAAATTTTGTATTGTATTAATATGTATTAATGATTCTTTTGTTTTGTTTTTTTATTTTTTCATGGTTAACCCTAAATTTTATGCCATTGCCGGACTATTAAACTTCGTCGGACATGTTAATCAAAAAATTTAGTTTTATTGTTTTTTTTCCTATTTTTTTTCAGGTATAATGTTTGGTTTCATCCTTTATGCTTATTTAATTTTGGCTGTATTTTTTAGTTACTAATAAATTTGGTATTGTATTAATTTACGGAAAATTTGTAGTGTTTCTATAAATAAATTCATTTACGATTTTTGAAACCCCTCCTTTTGTTTCTTTTATATTTTTTCCCTCTCTTATGAGTTTGTTTCTATGTCGGTTGGTTTTGCTTGGCATGGTTAGACTTTCCTAATAAGTTTGCTTGATTTACGGGATTGAATATTAGTGATTTGATTTTCAGATTTTAAATTTTAAATTTTGAATTCAATCATTATTTTAAATTTAAATTTTGAAGTAAACCATTATTGTGTTTGATTTTAAATTTTCAATTTCGAAGTCATTTATTATTTTAAATTTAAATTTGAAAGTTTGCCATTAATGTGTTTGATTTTAAATTTCAAATCTGTAAATTGAATTTAAATTTGAAAGATTAGACTTTCCTAATAAGTTTGCTTGATTTACGGGATTGGATATTAGTGATTTGATTTTCAGATTTTAAATTTTAAATTTTGAAGTCAATCATTATTTTAAATTTAAATTTTGAAATAAACCATTATTGTGTTTGATTTTAAATTTTGAATGCTTTGAAATCTTGATGTTTTTTTATGAGATGCTTTGACTATATTATTTGTAATTTTAGGGATGCTTCGAGTCTTCTTCGACTATTGTTTTTGTACTCGAGTTGCATATCTAATTCAAATTGTGTTTTGTAATTTTAGGTGATGAGCTTCTTTCAGACTCCTTCCCCTACAAGGAACTCTTGAATGGGATCCTATGAGAAGTTGAAGGAAAGGTATATCTTGCACCGTTCTTTATCTATATCTATATATCTATATATCTATATATCTTAAATGGGATCCTATGGGAAATTGATCTCTATTCGATTCACTGATGTATATTCTTCTCCTCACCATTTTGTTCCATTAATGAACTCATGTGTGCTCTTATGTTTGAAACCCGATCTTATTCCAGTGATTAATATCCGCTTGAGTAACCCAATCTGAGTCTGATTTTTTTCGTTAACGATTCAGGTAAACTTTCCCGATTTGGGTTTTCTACAAGGCTAATCATCTAAATTAATTTGTTGTTTTTATGGTTTACATCCTAAACCCCAGTTTTACAGTATCTCATGATAATCTTTCTTTATTTTTTAGAATCTGATCAAATTGGGCCATAATCTGAAGAAATGTGTTTAAGCTACGACAAGGTGTTTATAGCATTATGATTGATATTATAAAAAATAACTATAACAGTTTCTCTTCCTGTAATTTTGTATAGCATTATTTATAAAATGATTACAGGTATGATAAAAAAATATAAAAGCTGCTCTTCCTGTCTTTTGTTCGCTTCATGTATCTTCGCTAAATCAATATGTTGGAAGGTTTGTGTATGTAGAATTAGTCTGGATACGCCCACGAAAAAAATGCCGATTTATATTTTATTTCTCATGACAGTATGAAGGCTATGGTTAAGGATAAATGATAAGATCTTCAAAGGGCTCGACGCTTTTCAAACTAAAATAGTGCAAGACATTAAGGAGGCTGCTCTCTGGTGGATGATTAACAAATCGATAGGCGTCAATCTCTCAATCTGGTCCACTTTCTCTGGTTTAGACTTTGGTTAGTGTATGTGTATAGATAATTTTTTTAAAGTGATTGGATGTGTAATGGGGTAAGAGTATTTTGGATGTATCTTAGTGTGTTTTTTTGGAAGCTTAATTGTTGTTTGTATGCCTCTTTTGGTGATTAATAAAGTTTGGTTTACTGAAAAAAAAAACGCAATTTCAACCGTTTTTACCTAACGGGTGATTTGCTTTATATTTATCTCTAATTGCTCAAGTAGGTAAACTTTGAAAAATTGTTTAAAGACGGACTTATGATTAGTTTGTTTGTATTTATTTTATGTATAAATGTCAAAAGATATTTAGAGGATAACCTGTGATTAACTCGATTAAAACAGGTTGTGATGAAATGAGTTTTTTTTTAAAAATGAGTCTTTTCAAAATTGGTGAGGTTGTGGTATAAATGAAGCTTTTCAAAATCATATTAGATATTACACACTCAGAATAATAATAGTGAGGGTTGAATGTATCTGACCCTATAAATATAGAGGTGTACTTTACTTTAATTTTTTTCTATTATAGAAATTTCAATGTGATGGTATTTTTGTTGTTTCCTCTATTATTTTCTCTATATAATATAGAATAGAGGTTCCAATGTAAATGCTCTAAATATAGATGTTTACTTTACATTCTTGCTTTTGTATGTTTTGATGGCTCTTTACAACAAGAAAAAGTTTAAGAAACCAATTAAAAATTTATGATGGAGAAAAGGAAAAGAGGATACTTTAGATGTTAAAGTGTTATTTTTATACTTTTATTTGTTATAAATTAAATTTTCCTACCCGGAAAATATCCGGGTTATAACCTTATTTTTTTCTATAACAGTAAAAGGGATTTATAGCAGATCAAGTGTTGGAGGGTAGCCAACCAGTTGATATCTCTAAGAACCCGTTTGAGTTGTTCTTACACTTAAGTAAGAATCTATTTTTTTTTTCAAATTAATTTCATGTATATAAAACAGTAATTAACTCTTTTGAGTTAATTACTGTTTTCGTCCTGTGGTTTGTTAAAAATCACTATTTCAGTCCATTAGTTTAAAAATTGCCATTTCAGTCCGTGTGGTTTCACTTTCGTGACCATTTCAGTCCCTGTGGTTTCACTTTCGTAACCATTTCAATCCATTTATTCTGTAAGTACAAGGACTGAAATGGTTACGAGGTGGACTATAATGGTTACGAAAGTGAAACCACAAGGACTGAAATCGCAATATTTATACTAATGGACTAAAATAGTGATTTTTGACAAACCACAGGGACGAAAACAGTAATTAACTCTTTTTAATAATCTAGCTATAGAGCTTTAAATTCTAAGTCGTCCTGATTGGAATTGATAATGTCAAAGGATGAATGCGATAGTGGAGTTAAAGAAGACATCATGAAAACATCATGAAGGTTTAGTTAACAAAAACTTAATTTGTAACGAACATTATGTAGATGTACTATTGGGACGTGCTCAACTGTCTCAAAATATTAGGCTTAACAAATCACACTTTAACGCTCCTACGTTTAAATTATTTTATGTGTTTAGTTGGTGTTTAGCCACCCGCGAAGCTCCCGGGGTCTTAGGCTAAAAGATGATACTTTAGATGTTAAAGTGTTATTTTTATACTTTTATTTGTTATAAATTAAATTTTCCTACCCGAAAAATTTCCGGGTTATAACCTTATTTTTTTCTATAACAGTAAAAGGGATTTATAGCAGATCAAGTGTTGGAGGGTAGCCAACCAGTTGATATCTCTAAGAACCCGTTTGAGTTGTTCTTACACTTAAGTAAGAATCTATTTTTTTTCAAATTAATTTCATGTATATAAAACAGTAATTAACTCTTTTGAGTTAATTACTGTTTTCGTCCTGTGGTTTGTTAAAAATCACTATTTCAGTCCATTAGTTTAAAAATTGTCATTTGAGTCCGTGTGGTTTCACTTTCATGACCATTTCAGTCCCTGTGGTTTCACTTTCGTAACCATTTCAATCCATTTATTCTGTAAGTATAGGGACTGAAATGGTTACGAGGTGGACTGAAATGGTTACGAAAGTGAAACCACAAGGACTGAAATCGCAATTTTTAAACTAATGGACTGAAATAGTGATTTCTTACAAACCACAGGGACGAAAACAGTAATTAACTCTTTTTAATAATCTAGCTATAGAGCTTTAAATTCTAAGTCGTCCTGATTGGAATTGATAATGTCAGAGGATGAATGCGATAGTGGAGTTAAAGAAGACATCATGAAAACATCATGAAGGTTTAGTTGACAAAAACTTAATTTGTAACGAACATTATGTAGATGTACTATTGGGACGTGCTCAACTGTCTCAAAATATTAGGCTTAACAAATCACACTTTAACGCTCCTACGTTTAAATTATTTTATGTGTTTAGTTGGTGTTTAGCCCTCCACGAAGCTCGCGAGGTCTTAGGCTAGTAACTTTTTACTTGTTTTCTTTTCAAACCATGTAACTCTTTTTTTAAAACCTTTTTGTGTTTAACCTAATTTTGAAATAGTTTCATTTTTTTATGTCTTGCAATATCTTAAACCATGTAACTCTTTTTTTTTAATCTTTTTTGTCTTTAACCTAATTTTGAAATAGTTTCATTTTTTTATGTCTTGCGATATCTTAATCCCAGTTCTACCAACGGTTAAAAATTGTTGGATATTTTAGTGTAATGGGATTGACTTGTTGATCAAAGGGAATTGGAATGTACATCATGCAAATTAGGAGCTGCGAGAGTGCACACACACTTGTTTGAGTTATTACATTTCTAAGTGTTCGGGCAGAGCCCCTAATCAACAGGGGTTCTAAGGGATCAACGCCCCTAGCAGGGTCCATGAGGCATCCATGTGGATTTCTCAATCTGAGTTGTATTCAATTGAATAATTCGGAAGAACCCTCGAAATAATTTGATCCAAAAGTGATCACACGCCTCTCATATTATCTATATTATCTGCTGTTTACAAAATTCTTATACACAAATCACAATTGTCGTGATCAAACATCTAATGCGTCTTTGAAAAATCTCAAATTAACAGGACGAATATTAATTATCAATATCTAACACATTTAAGAAAAAGACTTAAGCAAGAAAATGTGGCATCAATTAAAGCCACATATAATTGATATTTTTATCTTTGAATTAAAGTCACATATTTCAGTATTTCGGATCTTCTTCGGGTTCATAATCACATCAACAGGTCGGCCGCTATGAAGAAAATGGTTCATGCCATTATCTTAACAGTCTGTTGGAGCTTAAGGAAACTGCGCAACGATGTGGTTTTCTCTAGTAAAAGAGTGGACATCTCAAGACTATGGGCTGATATTAAAACTACAAGTTTCCTTTGGATCAAACATAGAGCAAAGATGCATGCGTTAGAATGGTCGAATTGATGTAGTTTCAATGTTTTGTAATCTGTTTTTGTTTCTGGTTCATCTTCTAGTTTCTTGCTAGTTGGTTTTCTTCTAATAAAATTCTGACATTCAAAAAAAAAAAATTAAAGCCACATATAATTGATATTTTTATCTTTGAAAAAAGTACACTCTATAACGTCCACTAAACATTTATTAAAAAAAGTACACTCTATGACGTCCACTAAACAAGTGTTAATATAAGAAAATATTAGAAAATGGGATAAATCTAGTTTTCTCATCAATCCACCTCTGCTAAACTAAAAAATTACTACCATATTTCACCTCTCGCCTAAATCTCTCCATGACAGTAAAGCAGGAAAGAAAGTATCTTACCCCTGTTTTGTTTTTTTTACAACGGAGAATTTCTTTTATTAGGCTACCGCACTCTTTAAATCGAAGAGCTCTATTGTCCCACTTCGATCAGACTATGTTGTTTTAACCGGGCCCACGATAGCTTAAGAGTTTGCCTTGGATGTTCCCCCGGGAAACCATACCGACGGCTGCCACTTGATAGTCATTGTATCACCACAAGAGCAGAACTTTCTGACGTAACATACGATGGGACGAAAACCCAGTCGAACTCAAGATAGAACCTTACACCTCTATAAAAAAAGCTAAGCTCTATCTATCTTACCCCTATTTTGGTATTACTATTTTTATTTTCACCCGTTGTTAGATAATAAATTTACCATTAATCATATAAATATTTTATTCATCACATATAAACTGTTAACTTAGATCATAATTTTATAATAATTAATTATTAATTAAATATGCATAACAATTATTTATCAGAATAACAAATCAAAATTACGACCTACCAATAAAATTATTTTCATTAACTTTAAATAAAAGTTATATTTAAAAGATACAGAATAATAAAAATAATATGGGTTCAATAGGGAACACTAAACCAGTGGGAAACCGAGTGACAGTGCATTTAACATGTTAAATATATATCATAGAAATTCAATTTAACATGTTAAAACTTGAATTTTTCAAAAAAAAAATCAAAAACCAAAAATATTAAAAAAGAGCTTAAAAAATAGTTAAAATATGAAACTTTTTTTTTGGAATAGCTTCTACACATCTTTAATGAAAAGCTCTGCTTTTTTTTTTTTTTTGTAAAAAATAACTTTAATATTTTAAATTCAATTTTTATGATATATTTAATATGTTAAATGCACACGCTATTCTCTGGTTTCCATTTTATTGTTTATCATTGAACCTCACACTATGAGAATGGTGAGAACGATTCTCAGCCACAAGATCTTAGTGGTTTGTGTCTGAGATGGATGTGGTGACATTTTTGTAGATACTAGGGGGCCTTGGAACTACCAGTAGGGGTATAATAGAAAGATCCTTGTTAGGTCATAGATTTTTATAATTGTGGACCCTACATTCAGAGGTGTTATCTAGATCAATTATCCTTATCGGATAGTGCAAGGACTCAGAGGATCAAGGGTCGTTATTATTACTTATAGTATCTAACAATTGTTCTAGATGTTCGTTAATATTCATGTGCAGGTTATTAACGAAGTGGACTGAGTCAGAAAGTTGTTAGTGTAGTTCTCGGTGATAATTCGTTCAAGATGTTGCACGTGCTATTTCCACAAACGGTCATGGGGATTGAACGTGGTCTTGCATGATTTTCAGGCTTAGTTGTTAGTGTTGTTCAAAATGGGTTGATCAAGTGTTATTAGATACAATACACACTCTCGCATACACACTAGGAACCAGAACACTCACAAACAGTCTTAGAAATTAGTTGTAAAAAGCTTGATCAACATCCAAAGTTGTAATCATTTTTTATTGTTCAATATAGTTGATAGTGATAGTTTTCACTATCCGAGGTTTTTATGCCAGCGATCTACTTGTGATCAAGGGTTTTTCCTCGTATAAATCTCTGTGTTTGATTACTTTATTCGTCTAACACTCATTTCATCATCGTTCATTACCTAAGCACTCTACCTCACTTAATAATTTGGTTACATTATCCTTAATTAGATTTTTAACCAAAATAATTTGGCGCCCACCGTGGGGCAAGTGATGCTTCAATTCTAAAAACTTTCCACCCATTTCTGCTTATTTTCATCAACCCCGTAACACCATGGCCTCTAAAGAAAAATTCACTCCAACAGCCATGCCAACGGCTACCTCATCTTAGAGCTCTATGTCATTGCCTCCTATTCCCCCACCATTCCAGAAGAATAATGAAACTGCTCAAAAGAAGACATCCATCAACCTCAAGGATCCTTTATCCCCCAACAAGGATCACTAGCGATGACCTAGTCTCAAGGATCCTTCTACCACCCCGGAGGATCACTAGAAATGATCCAGCCTCAAGGATCCTACATCCATCAACCAGAATCCTCAACTCGAGTTTAAGGATCCATGGATTACCCACCAAGACCTTCGACACAGACCTTTTTTGGTTCTAGTGTCTTTCAAGATCAAGGATCTTCAGGGAGACACCCACTACGGAGTTCAGAAATCCATGATGGGGTATTCATCCCCATGCAGACTATTGTTTCCTGTGGCCCTACTATAATTGCAGACATGTCTTATCCCATATACTCTTCTGGAATACCACCCTTAAGTCAACCAGGAGGTAATAGTTTCCATAATACATCTTTGGAGTCTAACTATGGTTTTGTGCAGGATGCAGGGATCAGTCAGGCCATGGCCAGGGAGTTGCAAAAGCTCAAGGATATGATATCCAGCGTCCTAGAATAGTCAAGCCTATTCCTGAGAATCCAGACGGGAGCCACAAGATATCTCGTTTTGCATCACCAATATGCAGTGCAGAGATACCCAAGCGCTTCCAAACCCTCAACATGAAGTTGTATGACGGTACAACCGGTTCGGTGGAGCATGTGGCACAATACAGAGAAAGAATGGAGATCAACCCCATTCATGAAAGACTAAAAGAAGCTTGCTTGTGCAAGGGCTTTGGATCCACACTCACGGGATCATCGCTAAAATGGCTGCTAAGTCTTCCTCCTTATTCTGTAACTTCATTTTTACATTTAGTTAACCTGTTTAATAACCAATTTTCCTATAGTAGAACGTTTGAAAGTTTAACTAGTGACTTGTATTGAATTACTCAGGCTCGTGACAAATCCCTTAGGGATTATGTCACCAAATTTGGAAGATAATCCTTAGAAATCCCGAATCTTGATATTGCAACTGTTGTTGAAGCATTTAAGATGGGATTGCAAAAGGATTCTCCCTTTTACGATGACCTTGTCATGACTCCATGCAGGAATTTAGACAAAGTCAGAAACAGGGCCTTGAGGTTCATCAAACTAGAGGATGACAAAAGAATTCAGGGATCCTTCTATAAGAATAACAGATCCAAGCCTACTCGAAAATAGATAACCAAAACGTCCACGTGGTGGAACAAGATGAAGATGAAGAAGAATATCCAAGGATATCTGAATATTGTTTCTCCATTGATAATAATGAACTAATGCTTGCTTTGTAGAACTTTGGTGACAAGGCAATGTGGCCAAGGAAGAACAAGAAGTCACACTCCTTTAAGGATAAGTCCAAATGGTGTGCATACCATAAGGATTTCATTTAACAGATGAAAGCATTGCATTAAGAAGGGAGATAGGCTATCTTCTTAGCAAGGGGTATTTGAAAGAAGTGCTAGGCAGAAAGAAATCAAGGACCCAGCATCCTGAAAATGTCCCATAAAGGGTTGCTCCACCTCCAGCCGACGCCCAAGTCATCAACTTTATCTCTGGAGGATCGGATATTTGCGGCACTTCCTTCTCGGCAGCTAAGACACACGCGAAGGAAAATAAATTGGAGAATGGTGATAGACCCATCAGGACTTCCTCGTTGACGGATCAAAAAATAATATCCTTCGACAGGGTCAACATCTAGGATCCTCACCATGACAGTTTGGTTATAACATTATTTATTGCTAACCATTTTGTTCGCAAGATTCTAATAGACGGAAGAAACTCTGTGAATATCGTACAACTTGATGTGCTCAAGAAAAAAATTATTCCAGAATCCGAGCTCGTACCAAGATCCTCATTGCTTGTTGGGTTCAGCGGTTAAACCAATAATACACTAGGGGACATCAAACTACCGATATATATATAGAGGGAGTTAACTCTATCCAAAAATTTTGTGTTATTTACAGCTTGTCTTGTTGTAATGTGATTCTTGGCAGGCCCTGGATCCATGAAATGAAGGCTATTCCCTCAACATATCACCAGTGTGTAAAACTCCCAACTCCTTGGGGAGTATTGAAGATAGATAGTGACAAACAGAAAGCTAAAAATTGTTATACCTCTTCGATGAAGACAGCTTCAAAGACAGGAACAACATAGCAATTACAGAAACCTCCAAGAGACGTAATGGAGGCAAGGGAACATGATATCAAGGAGGTAATATTGGAAGTAAAATATCCTAGGTGGTTAATTAGCCAATGTAGTGGTAGTCCAAAAGAAAAACGGAAAGTGGAGGGTATATGTCGATTTTACTGACTTAAACAAGGCATGTCCCAAGGATCCTTTCCCACTACCACACATTGACTCCATGGTGGATGCTACCGCTGGTCATGAATTGCTGACATGATGCGTCATCTGGATTTCAATAAATACAGATGGAACCATCTGATCAAGAAGGTACTGCATTCATGACACCTACCGGTATATATTGTTATATTGCTATGCCTTTCGGACTAAGAAATACAGGTGCAACATATCAAAGACTTGTCAACATGATGTTCAAAGACCAACTTGGGGATACCATGGAGGTCTACATTGATGACATGGAAGTCAAGTCGAAGAAGGCAGAGGATCACCTCAAAGATCTGGAAGTCGCATTCAACATACTTGTCCTTAGCTTCTTTGGCTTAGTCCCAAGTTTATCTTAACAAGTATTGGGAACTTTGAAGATTCGCAAAGTATTTTCAAGAAGGATCCTGGATCCTCGAAGTCTAAGTTATGTTGACTAGTTCATTTACACTATGGTAACGATCTAGGACATATAATCCTAACTTGGATATTATGGTATGCCTTATTTTATTAATTGACTTCACCCTACACTTTTTACAAGTAAGGATAAGTGATTCATAATTACTTATATAACCTAATTTTTTCCAAGCTTCTATGAACGAGAATTAATGATTTTTCATACAACAACATGATAACAATCTACTTGATTTTTGAAAACATAGATACCAAATAAAACTCTGGAACAAACAAATAAAACAAGGCATATGTGAAAGATTAAAGTTTTATTTAAACACCACCATCATTACCAAAATCATCAGCCCGGGCTTCACCAGCAATACGTGGACCATCCACCCGGGCTGAATTGGGATGTTATCAGTTGTTAATGTCTATGCAGGAAATATTAAAGGAGAAGGGTGTTAAAGGCTTCATCCTCCACCTTTTCCACTGTCCATATTGTCTTAAGGATCATGGATCCTTATCGTAAAAACTATTGTCTGAAGTTATTACAAACCAAACCATTGTTCACCAAAAAACATCAACAAAAAACATTAAAATATGGGCTCAGTCCTACACATCAACATCCTTCATCGCCCACTGTCACAGCCTCCACTGCTGCATCACTACCTGCTTCACCACCAGCTCCACCAGTCACCTCCTTCATCCCGCTTGTTCTAGCCACGGTAGGCTTCTCATGTGCAAGCTCTTCATCTCCATCAAGTTTAAGCAGGGTCTGCTCCCATAGAGCCAAATCCCAGGTGGACCTGTGGAAGCATTTATAATCATAAGTTCTAATTGTCACACCCCAACCGATGGCGGAAACATCGGGATGAGACGAAGTGTGTATAGATTGCTAGAGACGTCATAACACTATGTGACAATATTTAATTAAATTCAAATTTCATTTCAAACTAAATGTCATACAAAATTCAAAAGGAAATAACAACATTGTTCCACCAAATAACATAACAAACAAACGATAGATAAATTTAGGTGTGTATCTAGCCCACCCTAAACTTGTTTCATCAATCATCCATACTTCAATAATCAACCTGCAACATGTATTAAAATAGAGTTTCAATGCAAAAGCAAAGAGCGAGTATACAAGTTTGTTTACATAGCATAATAGAATAAAAACTCATATCCAACATGAACATAATAAAATAGTTTCAGCCATGCTAGTTTACGCAGTCCAAGTGATAGCCCAAGTTTTCAATGCGTTAAAGTACCTAACCCAAAGTTTCACGGGAGGTTAATATGTCTCCTCCTAACAATACCCCTCGACTACAAATGGGGGAGGTGCATTACCCCTATAGCGCTACTATTGTTAAGGCGGAACTACACACAGGGATTAAACGTTCACATAGCACAAAATAGTCTCAAATATCACAAGTTTCATGTTTCATGTTTAAATGGATAGAGCATGTTTCAAATAAGTTTCATGTGTCACGTGCGTTTAATATAGAATACATGTTGCACCCAAAGTGTTTAAAAGTAAAAAATGGGTTCGAGTATACTCACGGTGGTTGCAAGCTTTCCCACTTGAAATCCCGCGAGCGAGTTTGGTGGATGGATTAAGTTGGAGCACCTAGTCCTTCTACACAAGGAAACGTAGGTGTGTGAGTTTGGCGTACAACGGAAGATTGTAAATTTGGAGTTTAACATAACATAAAGTATGATATCAAAATAATCATCTTTAACTTATAATCTTATATGACACTACGTAACCACTAGGGTTATATTGTATTTCATGGGTAGTAAGCCCATTAGAATCATATTTGGAGTGTTAAGTCTTAGATGTCATTCTACTACTTTAACATATAAACACAAGTTTAATATTAAAGGTTCGAATGTGTGTATATATATATTTAAGTATTACATATTATTAAGTTCAATATTTCAAGTAGGAGGTAGAAGATTAAGATCTTCATTTAGGCACCTCGAGTCATTCATGAATGTCATATATGGGGTAGGAAGAACATGCTTCCATTTAGGGACCCCTTGAATGTTCACCACTTCTCTTGATGTAAAGACAACCAAGGAGGGTCACGAACTAGGGTTAATACAAGTATGTAAATAATCTAAGCTAAAAGCAATCATCAAATCATGTGAGGATTTTATGTTGGAACAACCCAAGTTGTTCCACAATCACTCATTCATCAAAGTCTAAGCTTGACATGACTTGTGGGTTAAATACCCTAACAAAACAGAAAGTTTATGAGGTTTAATCCTATGATTTAAGTGTCTCAACCATGTTTTTAAGCTTAACCAACCATAAGAGGGGTTGTAAGCATTAGGACATTGGTGTGAGATGTGTTAGACACAAGTTGGATGAAGTTTAAACAAGTATGTAACAAAACAGAAAGTTTTTGGTCAATTTCAGAGCAATTCCAGGTCTAATTTCTCCAAGGAGAAGTCAAGGAATCAAACTCCATGATTAACCAAGCAAGTAGGAAGAAGAACCAAGTAATTTCGTTAAGAAATGAGCAAGTTATACCAAGTTTAGTGCAAGAGTGTGAATCTGTCCGAAAATGCAGATTCTTGCTGGAACTTGAGAGTGTTTTTGAGAGATTTGAGTGTGATGAAAGTGTCCAAGTGCTTGGAGGACCTTGGATACTTATAGGGAAGTGATTAGGGTTGATTAGAGGTGTTTACAAGTGCCAAAACTCGGTTTAAACAAGGAAATCCCGCTCAAACACGAAGTTGGTCGCGACTGTCCACCTTTCTGCAGACCTGGGGGTCCACGCGGCCCGCCTGGGATATCCAGGCAAGTTAACGCGGGCCGCGAGCCCTTTGTGGTTCGGAAACAAGTTTGTTTTTATTACAATTTGGCCCCCATAGTTGTGTAGTTGATGTTTTAAGGTGTTTTAAGGGCCATTCTTGTCACAAAAGCATAGATTAGGATAAATCCAAGTACGAGGAGTATAACCCAAGTATAATTAAGCGTATGAGTATCAAATCAAGTGTCGTTCTTGTTCGAAATACGTTCAATGCATAAGTTTAGTTTAATTACAAGTTTCACACATAGTTTCCAAGAATAACGATTAAACATCGATTGCTTCACGAAGTCGAACATACGAGCATACATAGAATGTGTATAACATAAATGTAACAAAATACAAGCTTCATTAATGATCCAAGTCTCGGTTTGATAATGATTACAAGGAATGGAACGATTACGAGAACACAAAGTTTCCAAAAATAGAAATACGAACAAAACTTTCTATAAATGGAAAGTACAAAAGAGCCGGGCGTTACAGTCTCCCCTCCTTTAGGAAATTTCGTCCCGAAATTTAGGAAGACGCGGGGAAAAGATGAGGATACTTTGACTTCATATCCTTTTTGAGTTCCCAAGTAAATTCGGCGCCACGTTTTCCTTCCCATCTAACCTTGACGATAGGAATTTTACTGCGCCTTAATAACTTGACTTCTTGCTCTACAATTTCCATCGGCTTTTCCACAAAATAGTATCGTTGATTTGAAGATCTTCGAGAGGAACTTGAAGCCCTTCATCAGCGAGACATTTCTTTAGGTTAGAGACGTGGAACGTTGGATGAACGCTGTTGAGCTCTTGAGGTAAATCGAGTCGATAAGCCACTTTACCAATCCTTACGAGTATCTTGAAAGGACCAACATAGCGAGGGGCAAGTTTTCCCTTTTTACCAAAACGAACCACTCCTTTCCAAGGAGACACCTTGAGAAGGACGTGGTCACCAACGTTGAATTCCATAGGTTTGCGTCCCTTGTCAGCGTAGCTCTTTTGACGACTTCGAGCCTTGAGTAGATTGTCACGGATTTGAAGAATCTTATCTGTTGCTTCTTGTATGATCTCAGGGCCAGTAAAATGTTTGTCACCAATCTCGTGCCAGCTTAAGGGAGATCGGCATTTGCGACCATACAATGCCTTGAAAGGAGCCATTTGAATACTGGAGTGATAGCTATTGTTGTACGAGAACTCGATCAAAGGTAAATGCACATCCCAACTACCACCAAAGTCGATGACACAAGAACGGAGCATGTCCTCTAGGGTTTGGATAGTACGTTCAGTCTGTCCATCCGTTTGAGGATGAAAAGCCGTACTGAGATTCAAATGAGTACCCATAGCGGACTGAAAAGTTTGCCAGAGACGCGAAGTGAATCGACCATCACGATCAGAAATGATGTCGAGAGGAACACCATGATGGCGTATGACTTCATTGGTATAGACACGAGCAAGTCGTTCAACCTTGAAATCCTCGCGAATGGGAATGAATTGTGCGGACTTAGTCAAACGATCAATGACTACCCAAATGCTATCGTAACCAGAAGGTGTATGTGGGAGTTTGGTTATAAAGTCCATCGCAATGCTATCCCATTTCCAAACGGGAATTTCGGGTTGTTCGAGTAGGCCGGACGGTCGTTGATGCTCGGCTTTGACTTTCGAACAGGTAAGACACTTGGAAACGTACACAGCAATGTCTCTCTTCATACCGGGCCACCAATAGGATGTACGTAGATTGTGGTACATCTTGTCAGCGCCAGGATGAATTGAGTACCTAGATTTGTGTGCTTCGTTCATGATAAGGTCACGAAGATTGTCGCGATCCGGAATCCAGACGCGATCACAACAATAGAGGAGACCATCAGGTTTTGAAACGAGTTGACTTTCAGATGCTCCACGTATTTCTACAGCCATGGAACCTTCGTTGATAGAGGAGTACTGCGCTTCACGAATGCGATTGTGAAGATCGCTCAAGATATGAAAACAACGAATGACATCTACATGAGCCTTACGACTAAGTGCATCGGCCACGACATTCGCCTTACCAGGGTGGTAGCGAATCTCGCAGTCGTAGTCGTTGAGCAATTCCACCCAACGTCGTTGTCGCATATTGAGTTCTTTTTGGTCAAAGATGTGTTGTAGGCTCTTATGGTCAGTGAAAACCACACACTTAGTACCATATAGGTAGTGTCGCCAGATCTTTAACGCAAAAACAACTGCGCCAAGCTCGAGGTCGTGGGTAGTATAATTTTTCTCATGTATTTTGAGTTGGCGAGAGGCGTAAGCGATGACTTTTTCTCGTTGCATGAGCACACAACCAAGACCACGATTCGATGCATCACAATACACCACGAAGTCATCATTCCCATCAGGGAGAGCGAGGATAGGAGCGTTGCAAAGCAAGTCCTTGAGAGTTTGAAAAGATTCCTCTTGCTCAGGACCCCAAGCAAAAGGTTTCTCTTTTTGAGTCAACGAAGTGAGAGGAACGACGATCTTTGAAAAGTTCGAGATGAATCGACGGTAATAACCCGCCAACCCTAAGAAAGAACGGATTTCAGAAGGAGATTTAGGCGCGGTCCAATTCTTCATGGCTTCGATTTTTGAAGGGTCGACATGGATTCCTTTTTCACTAACAACGTGCCCAAGGAATTGAACTTCTTTGATCCAAAACTCGCATTTAGAAAACTTAGCATATAAACGTTCAACACGCAAAAGTTCAAGTATAAGGCGGAGATGACGCTCATGATCGGCTCGAGATTTAGAATAAATGAGGATATCATCAATGAAGACGATCATGAAGCGATCCAAGTAAGGCTTACAGATACGATTCATGAGATCCATGAACACAGCGGGTGCGTTGGTCAAGCCAAAAGGCATGACCACGAACTCGTAATGTCCATAGCGTGTGCGAAAAGCGGTTTTGGGGACGTCCTCTTCGAGGACTCGAAGTTGGTGATAACCAGAACGAAGATCGATTTCGGAGAAACAGGTAGCGCCTTGAAGTTGATCAAAGAGGTCGTCGATACGCGGAAGAGGATAACGATTCTTAACGGTGAGTTTATTGAGCTCACGATAGTCGATACACATGCGGAAAGAACCATCTTTCTTTTTAACGAAAAGCACAGGAGCACCCCAAGGAGAGGTACTTGGACGGATAAAACCCTTATCGAGGAGTTCTTGAAGCTGAGAAGACAATTCTTGCATCTCGGAAGGTGCAAGACGATAAGGAGCCTTGGCAACAGGAGTCGCACCAGGTACGAGGTCAATACGAAAATCAACAGATCGAGGAGGAGGAGGACCGGGTAGATCTTCAGGAAAGACGTCAGGGAAGTCGCGCACCACTGGAACATCACTTAAACTTTTTCCCTTGCCCTTTTCTTCCACAACGTGGGCTAAAAAGGCAAAGTACTGTTTGCGTAAGTACTTGTTCGCTTGTGTGTAGGACATCAACTTTAGTCCCTTTGAAGGTCGGTCTCCATAAACGTGCAAAACGTCACCGGATGGAAGAGGTAAGCGAACGAATTTCTCGTGACAAGCGATTTCAGCATGATTCTTTTGAAGCCAATCCATGCCTATAATGACGTCGAAACTACCCAATTGCATGGGTATAAGATCAATAGAGAAAGCATGCTCGTTAAGAGTAAGACGACAATCGAGGAGAATGGAATCGACTAAGATAGACTTGCCATTGGCGACTTCAACGGAAAACGACTTAGGTAGCTTAGAGCGTGTGCAATTTAACAATGATTCAAATTCTAAGGACACAAAGCTTTTGTCCGCACCAGTATCAAATAGTATCGAAGCATAAAGATGGTTAACAAGAAATGTACCGTTAACGACATCATTGTCGTTGCGCGCTTGATTCGCGTTTAGGTTGAAGGCGCGTCCACGAGGAGGTTGTTGCTGCTCTTGATTCCATTGTGGGCATTGAGGACGAAGATGATTAACATCCCCACATTTGAAACAAGCTCTAGCGGGTCTTGCGTTTTGAGGAGCAGGTAGGGCTTGTTGCGCTTGCTGGGCTTGCTGAGCTTGCTGAGCTGGTGGTGCTTGTTGTGGTTGTTGGTGACAAAAATTGATAGTATGACCATCACGGTTGCAATTGCCACAACGACGGCACCTAGCATTGACGGGATGATGGTAGTTACAAGTAGCACACTTGGGGTGAATCCCAGTGTACGACCTTTGGGTATTATCAGGAGCAACAGGGTCCGGGTTAACAGGCGGCACAATCGCGTTACAAACGGGGTTGGATTGCTTTCGCTTCTTTCCCCTATTGTTATTCGATTGTTGGGTGATTTGATTGGCTGGCTTCGAAGGAACGAGGTTTGCGGCTTGCTTATCGCGAACACGGTTGTTGTTCAAGGACGCGGCCAAACGGTAAATGTCTTCGATGCTATCGAGTTTGGCTGCCTCGATCGTATCACCATGCTAGGGGTAAACCATTGATGTACTTGCTTTTCTTGCGATCAGGGGTCGAGACAAGGTGAGGGACAATGAAACAGAGTTGTTAGAAACGGGTGGTGTAGGCTAGGTTGTCATCACCAATCTGCTTTAATACCCAAAATTCTTCCTCCAACTTTCGTTGCTCATGCGGAGGACAAAACTCATCCATCATCAGGGCCTTAGTCTCTTCCCATGTCAAAGCATATGCCAGCTCGTTCGAACGGATGTTTCTTTCGTTCGTCCACCACTCGAGAGCTCGGGCTTGGAATACCCCAGTCGCGCTGCGCGTCTTGAGCTCATCGGGGCACTCGCAATTGATGAATGTGACCTCTATGCTGTCAAACCACTCGAGCATGGCGGTCACCCCATCATTGCCAGTGAATGGCTTTGGATTGCACGATGAAAAGTGCTTGAAGTTGAACGAGACGGGCTTGCGTGCTTCAACCTTAGAGTCGACGGAAGAGTGAGGAGTTTCAGAGGCTCGAATCTCGGAAATGACCTTTGGAACGACGCGAGCAAATTGATCGGCCATGAAAGCCATCATCTTCTTTGTGGAGCGAGACTTTGACTTCTTAGACGCGTTGGAGTGACGAGAAGACATCTAAGATTCAAAAGAACGAATAGGTGAGACTTGGTCATAATGTTTGTTTAAGAAAACGAAATTGATCACATAGCATAAAGGTTCACATAGCATAAAAGGTTCAAGTTGATTCACATAGCATGAAAGTTTCAATTTGATTCACATAACATAAAAGTTTAAACGTTTCATATAGCATAGTCATGAATTCCACATAGCATAACATGAATAAACGAAAGCATTGTAAATTTAGTTTGTTCACGAGGGATTATTATTGTTTGTGATTGCGATAACGTGCGAAATGATTAAAACGACATTTGGAAATGAATGAACGTTCAAGTATAAAATCACATGTAAATTGAGATACATAAAAGAGAGGCTCAATAAAACATTGGATTGTTTCGGGTAGAGAAACGTCGACTATTCCAAAGTGGGTCGAAAGTTCTTTCGAATTAGAGATATTGTGCTTTGGCCTATAAGTAAGATACTCTCGTCGAGAAGCGATTAACGGTATCTTACCCTTCCGGTTACTACACATCTCTAAATGATTGAAACATTCGGGACTTTGGCGAGAATAAAAATCGAGGAATGGGACTTAATCGACGAGATGCGGGTTTCACCCCTAACTTGACGATTTCGTACCCTAAATGTGGTTGGTACTCGTCGATCAAAATAAAATTTTGACACCTTGACGAGGTTCCACTAGAGTTGAAATGGAAATTACCATTAAGTTGTGGATGTCACTCCTAGCTTAATGGTGGAATTTCGTGCAAAAATATATTAAAGGTAGAATGAGAGTCGTTTACCAAATTGTGGGTTTCACGCCTATTTTGGTAAATTCTTCTCGTTGGTGTTACAAGAGTATAAAAATAGCATAAGTGTATTCGTGTTAGCCTTAGGAAAGGCACATAAATTTAATCAACAAGAAGTATAGCTAGGAAGCATGCATTGTAGAGTACAAAAGTTTTAAACAACAAATAAGAGGCAAAATTCCTAGAACTATAGATTAGGGCAAAAGCATGGCAATTTTCCTAATTCCCTATAGTTATGGCTCTGATACCAATCTGTCACACCCCAACCGATGGCGGAAACATCGGGATGAGACGAAGTGTGTATAGATTGCTAGAGACGTCATAACACTATGTGACAATATTTAATTAAATTCAAATTTCATTTCAAACTAAATGTCATACAAAATTCAAAAGGAAATAACAACATTGTTCCACCAAATAACATAACAAACAAACGATAGATAAATTTAGGTGTGTATCTAGCCCACCCTAAACTTGTTTCATCAATCATCCATACTTCAATAATCAACCTGCAACATGTATTAAAATAGAGTTTCAATGCAAAAGCAAAGAGCGAGTATACAAGTTTGTTTACATAGCATAATAGAATAAAAACTCATATCCAACATGAACATAATAAAATAGTTTCAGCCATGCTAGTTTACGCAGTCCAAGTGATAGCCCAAGTTTCCAATGCGTTAAAGTACCTAACCCAAAGTTTCACGGGAGGTTAATATGTCTCCTCCTAACAATACCCCTCGACTACAAATGGGGGAGGTGCATTACCCCTATAGCGCTACTATTGTTAAGGCGGAACTACACACAGGGATTAAACGTTCACATAGCACAAAATAGTCTCAAGTATCACAAGTTTCATGTTTCATGTTTAAATGGATAGAGCATGTTTCAAATAAGTTTCATGTGTCACGTGCGTTTAATATAGAATACATGTTGCACCCAAAGTGTTTAAAAGTAAAATGGGTTCGAGTATACTCACGGTGGTTGCAAGCTTTCCCACTTGAAATCCCGCGAGCGAGTTTGGTGGATGGATTAAGTTGGAGCACCTAGTCCTTCTACACAAGGAAACGTAGGTGTGTGAGTTTGGCGTACAACGGAAGATTATAAATTTGGAGTTTAACATAACATAAAGTATGATATCGAAATAATCATCTTTAACTTATACTCTTATATGACACTACGTAACCACTAGGGTTATATTGTATTTCATGGGTAGTAAGCCCATTAGAATCATATTTGGAGTGTTAAGTCTTAGATGTCATTCTACTACTTTAACATATAAACACAAGTTTAATATTAAAGGTTCGAATGTGTGTATATATATATTTAAGTATTACATATTATTAAGTTCAATATTTCAAGTAGGAGGTAGAAGATTAAGATCTTCATTTAGGCACCTCGAGTCATTCATGAATGTCATATATGGGGTAGGAAGAACATGCTTCCATTTAGGGACCCCTTGAATGTTCACCACTTCTCTTGATGTAAAGACAACCAAGGAGGGTCACGAACTAGGGTTAATACAAGTATGTAAATAATCTAAGCTAAAAGCAATCATCAAATCATGTGAGGATTTTATGTTGGAACAACCCAAGTTGTTCCACAATCACTCATTCATCAAAGTCTAAGCTTGACATGACTTGTGGGTTAAATACCCTAACAAAACAGAAAGTTTATGAGGTTTAATCCTATGATTTAAGTGTCTCAACCATGTTTTTAAGCTTAACCAACCATAAGAGGGGTTGTAAGCATTAGGACATTGGTGTGAGATGTGTTAGACACAAGTTGGATGAAGTTTAAACAAGTATGTAACAAAACAGAAAGTTTTTGGTCAATTTCAGAGCAATTCCAGGTCTGATTTCTCCAAGGAGAAGTCAAGGAATCAAACTCCATGATTAACCAAGCAAGTAGGAAGAAGAACCAAGTAATTTCGTTAAGAAATGAGCAAGTTATACCAAGTTTAGTGCAAGAGTGTGAATCTGTCCGAAAATGCAGATTCTTGGTGGAACTTGAGAGTGTTTTTGAGAGATTTGAGTGTGATGAAAGTGTCCAAGTGCTTAGAGGACCTTGGGTACTTATAGGGAAGTGATTAGGGTTGATTAGAGGTGTTTACAAGTGCCAAAACTCGGTTTAAACAAGGAAATCCCGCTCAAACACGAAGCTGGTCGCGACGTTCCACCTTTCTGCAGACCTGGGGGTCCACGCGGCCCGCCTGGGATATCCAGGCAAGTTATCGCGGGCTGCGAGCCCTTTGTGGTTCGGAAACAAGTTTGTTTTTATTACAATTTGGCCCCCATAGTTGTGTAGTTGATGTTTTAAGGTGTTTTAAGGGCCATTCTTGTCACAAAAGCATAGATTAGGATAAATCCAAGTACGAGGAGTATAACCCAAGTATAATTAAGCGTATGAGTATCAAATCAAGTGTCATTCTCGTTCGAAATACGTTCAATGCATAAGTTTAGTTTAATTACAAGTTTCACACATAGTTTCCAAGAATAACGATTAAACATCGATTGATTCACGAAGTCGAACATACGAGCATACATAGAATGTGTATAACATAAATGTAACAAAATACAAGCTTCATTAATGATCCAAGTCTCGGTTTGATAATGATTACAAGGAATGGAACGATTACGAGAACACAAAGTTTCCAAAAATAGAAATACGAACAAAACTTTCTATAAATGGAAAGTACAAAAGAGCCGGGCGTTACACTAATCGAGCAAAGCTTCGATAACTCCGAGCTTGAGCCTATAATAAACTTGTTTAATAAACGAGGCCGAACATGAACTTCAATTATCGAGCTTGAATTGGCTCGCACGCCTAAACAAGTTTATTATTTATATAAATTCAATTTAATATGTTAAATATATTTATTTATTAATAATTGTTATATATAAAATTATAATTAGATTAGCTAAATGATATATATATTACACTATATATAAATACCATTATATATATATATATAATAATTATAAATGTACTAATAAATAATAAACAATTATGAAAAAACATGAAAAACTATTCACGAGCTAAACTCAAACTCTCATAGGTTTAACAAATCGAACTCAAACCTAGTCAAGCTCGACTCAACTTGTTCACCTTTTATAAAATATGAGATGAGTTTAATTATAACGTTGTCATTTAATTGTCATATGCGTAAGTAGAAATTAGTTATTTTGGGATGTAGGTCGGGTGTTATTCCCCCTTTTTATATCTAGCTTGGTATAAAGGTGAGAGCGAATATAAATAGAGTTGTCAATTGGGACCCGGTTTTTGAAGTGGTAAGAAAGAGATTATCTTTATATAAAGCTTCTTGTGTGTCGATAGATGGTAGGATAATGCTTTTAACATCAATTTTGGAGTCTCTTCCCAATTACTATTTCTCTTTGTATACAAAAGTAATTGATGGTTGGAAGCTTTATTTAGAAGATTTTTATAAGGTGGAAATTTGGATGTTAAAAAAATGCATTAGGTAGCCTGGGATAAAGTTGTTCTTCCTAGGAAGTTTGGGGGTCTCGACTTAAACAAATAAAAAAACATCGATATTGGCTTCTTAGCAAAGTGGGTGTGGCGGTAAAAAATTGAAGAACACGCTTCTGGAAAAGTATTGTAGTAGCTTTTCATGGCAATCCTATAGGTAAAGAATGTTTATCTCTAAATAAACAACTCTCGAATACTTCGAACAATATCACTAAAATGGGGGCAAGATGTATTGTGAATGGGGTGAAATTTTATGAGTTGGTTGAAGGTAAGCTTGGTAGTGGAGAAATAAAATTCTGGTTAAAACCATGGGTTATTAATGAACAACAAATTTCTGATTTTATATGGATTGGAAAGCAATAAAGGATGTATGGTTAAAGATAGATTGGGAGATTTAGGAATGGTTACGTGGGATTGGAGCAGAAGCCCATGTTCGGATCCTGAAATGATCGAACTGGGTCTTTGTGGCAATTTCTTATCTCATTCGTTTGTTTTGGGCCAGAAAGATACATGGTCATGGCTTGGCGAGGAGTCAGGGGAGTTCACATTTAAATCAGTGAAACAATTTTTATCAGATGCTCAAGATTTCAGTAGTCATTATGAAATGGAATGGTGTAGGTGGGTTCCACTTAAATATAGTGTTTTTGCTTGGTGTGCTGATATGGATATAGGCTCCCTACACGAGAGGCTTTGGCAAAAAGAAATATTCAGGTAGATTCTTTGAAATGTGCTTTTTGTGGTCAAATGGTTGAATCAATCTCTTATCTCTTTATGGCATGTGAGATTACATCGAGAATTTGGCACTATGTTGCATCTTGGTGTAAAGTTCTGATTATGTATGCTTTTTCATTTAGAGACCTGGTTGAAATTCATAATCAAGTCGGTTTAGAAAAGGTTCAAAAGGATGCCTTTTCATTTAGAGACATGGTTGAAATACATAATCACATGTTGGAGGATATGGAAGGCGCAAAAGGAGATGATATTTTCAAAGAAGGTGGCAAAGGCAGTAGATATTTTTGGGGATATAAAAGTGCTTAGTTTTCTTTTGGGCCTGTAATAGGTCTATTAGTTGGGATAACTGGTGTAAGTTTATTATAATGTAAAAATTTGTGGTTAGAATCTCCTGTTGGTTTTGGCGGGTGAGCGTGTTTTAATAATATTCACTTTAAAAATTGGGGAATTGGTCTGTAATAATCTCAACTAGACGTCATTGGCCATTGCCAATCCCATCTTTAAATATTCCCCATGTCAGTCCCACCTTTCACTTATTTTTCCTCTACTGGTCCTCGGTTAAAAAAACTTAACGGAGTTAAGTTTTTTACTGAATTACAAGCTGCCGTTTTAGGGCTTTTGATCAGAACGAGGATACGAGTCGAATGATGTAAAACTTACCTTGAAATTGTGCTCCAAACGATGAAAACAGTGCTTCAATTCTGGTGTTTAACAAAAATCAAGTCGTTTGGAGCACCGTTTCGAGGTAAGTTTTAACTTAACTCCGTTATGTGACAAATCGGGTTCCTTTCACGTTCCACTTACGTTGTAATATTTGTGAAGCTAATAAATGTGAATATTATATTTGACTGAATATATATATGTGTAAATGATAGATGTAATACTATTATTAATACAAGCCGCACACTACATACATATAAATGATAATTGTAAATCTATATAAAAGAGCCTAGCCGTACACTTCAAACTATATTCGTGTGCAAACAGTAATGTGTGGCCGCACACCTGACTAGGCCGCATGCTATTAAAGAGGCCGCACACCCCCATATTCCTTTTGAATGCAGGCCCAATCCTCAGGCCCACTACTAAATCCTAAGGAGCCGCACACTCCTTAGGGGCGCACACTTGAAGGTGTGCGGTATCTTCATATAGGTATAAATGCCCATGCGCAGCCAACCCTAAACCATTTCCCAATCATTGTGTGACGACAGAAATATTCCCCATCTCTTTCACCAACATTCTTCCCTTCTAGAAACCCTAAAATAGTCTCCTTTCTTTTTGGAGAAATTGATGGCGGCACCACTTCTCTGAAATCAGAGCACGACAGCTTTCCTGTTGTCCTTTGAAGATCCTTCTTACATTCTCTCGCACACTTATTACCTCATCACTACATGTAACACCCTTACTAATATTTAACGGTTTTCAATTAATTATAGACTTAAAATGTGCATTTACAATTACACATTCATGGGACAATACGGGGTTATTAAAAATTTCTACAAGTTTAAAAAAAACAATACAATATAATAAGCATGAGTTCGTCGTTTGAAAAGACGAAGTAACAATGTGCGGAAGCTTGTTTCTTGACCGTGTTCGGTTCTTCGTTGAGCTTGTTCGTCATCTGGCTTCCAAAGTTTGACCTGCATTCAAAACCATGAAATAGTTGTTCATACGAGCTTATAATCGTGTTTAAATCAAGTCCGGATACAAAATCAAACAAGAAACAACAAAATTTTCAGTTTAGTAGTTTGTCGCGGGGCACGACAGACTTGGCTTACTCCCTCGCGGGCCGCCACAACCCGTGGCGGGGCGCGACAACCTTTAACATCTCCGTCGCGGGGCGCGACGGACTCATTTCGACAGAAGGTTTCTTGGTTGAGCTGCATATTCCCAGCTCCTATTTTTATACCAAAAATCAACTTCAAAGTTTCATAACTTTTGTTCTACTCATCCGATTCGCGTGATTCTTTATCCTACGCGACCGTAATTTGATTCTCCATCATGTGGAGTAAAAATTCAACGTTCGAACTGATAAAATTCTAAATTTTTAAGCATTCAGCTTATTATTCAATTTCAACACTTTGACCCGTTTGTGTTCAGAACCACCAACTTGTTTCTTAAACAACCAAAATACATACGTCAATGTATTTAACTCAAGTTCTCTAGCTCGGGTTCATACTTTCTTATGAAATACGTATGCACATAAAACCATTTTGACCCATTTAGGGAATTTTAAGTATTTTAGTATAAAACTCGTTCTTTTCCTTTCACACTTCATAATTCCACATTCAAGGTATCTACCTATATTTCTTAACCATAATGCATGTTTCCAAACAACCCTTATGGGTCGTTTGCCGATTTACCCACCAAGGGCGTTTTTGTCCACTTAGTCCCTCCTTTTTACGACGAGGGTCTTTCTCTAAGACATTTGACCAACATTGCACGTTTAACTATAAATCTATATATGCGTACCTGGCTCGAGTCAACATATAGACCCGTTTTATACCTCGCTTTTATTAGCCGATATTTTATGGCGACGCAATTATCCAAATATCTATTCGCTCCTGTGAACACATAACTTGGTAACCCAACATTAGTCGATTTTGTCAAATGGTGTCATTACTACCATTTGACCCGTTCGGCCTAAATGACCAAACATTGATATTTATAAAAACTTGGTAATAAATTACCTAATTCATGCGTCCGACCTATTTCGGATTTTACCCCAAGATTTCTTTTTCGTAAATTCCTTTTCCTACATACTTAACCTATTTTGGCTTACGCCATGGGTATCCTTTTAACCACTATTTTCATTAGTCGACATTTGACTAAAATTTCTATTTTACCCATTCTCTACCGTTAACCATGGTTTTTATCATTTAAATATATTCCGACCCGTATTCATATCATGTCGGAACCCACATTTCGGATATTACTTTTATCGTATTTTATAGCTCATAAAATAAATACGTATTCTACAAAAGGTGTAAGCTTTACTTACCTCGCATCCAAACTATGCATTTCTTTTCCTTATAGATTCGTTTGACCCGCTTCATCTCCAAGCTTCCACCTAGCTCGTTAAGCGTCAAACTATCATCATCATTCACAAGGTGGTTAGATTAGTCATTAACAAATACGACTATTCCACCTTACATATTTTCTATGTCGAAATCACTTTTCGACTTCATCATCGATTAGTTTAACTTTATACTAGTTAACTACCTCTAATCATATGATAGGTGAAATTAATTAAAATCTACTTTAAGATTAGAATCCGTATCATCACATATCACTCCTAATTAATCAAATTAGGCAATTACGCGTTTCGTTCAGAATTTTGACATACGAACATTCATTTAGGCATTTTAACAAACACCTTGCGGGCAAGATTTTTGTACAACTTTTATCTAGTTCCTTGTCAACTTTCAACCAAGTTTCAATCATCAATTTCAAACCCTTGTGCCTAGCATTCATGATCAACATCAAGACTTGCTTTACACATCAGTTTTACACTATTTCTACATCCAAAATTTATGTGTTCATCACCTAGTTATAATACCCATTTAACTCATACTTAATTAGTTGACTAATCGCTAGTTTACGGCACAATTTCAACAAGTTTGCATCTAGGGTGTTGTTCCTAGACTTATACTCACATCAATTTCACTAAAAGATTCTACATTCAAACAAGAATTTCGTTCATGCAAGTTTATCCCAAATACAAAATATCACCAAACATTAAAATTCAACATACCTTACGATCCCCTTAACTTGGTGATCGTTTATATGTATTCAAATCCGAGTTTGGTCCTCAATTGCACCTTCAATTGGAAGATTTTGTTGAGTTTAGGGTTTTACCCCCTTTTCTCCTGCTCTGGTCGATCGACTCACACACACATGGGTGTGTTTTTCTTTTTTTTATATAAGTGTTTTAATTAAAACACTTTCCTACTTTCCCACCTTTAGTCCCCCATGTTAGAGGTTTTATAAAAAGAGTTATATAATCTTTGATTTTTTATTTTTACTCATTCACTTAATTACCCATTTATAACTAAGTTAATTATTTCTAGTTAACTTAGTAGGTTCCGGGAGTTATAACCCGTTTATTTTAAGTCCCGTTAACTCGGGTCTCTTTTTATATACTTTGTTTTTCTCAACGTATTTATCCTCCTTTTAACTAATATTAGGTTTATTTATTTAAATCCTACTATTTACCAAGTAAATTTTTCAGCACTAACGGTATTTTACCCGTCATTAATATTAACGTGCTTTGATTACCAAACCCGTTTTTGGGGTGTTACACTACAGGTTAGCATAGCACCATTGTTTTACATTTGTGTCTCCTGGTGGTAGATGCTAGATGAGTTCTTATGTTGAAACGCTAGACCCGAGTTGCAAGGATTTAGGAGGATTGATCTTTATGTTATATGAAGGACTAGGAATATATGAAAGCACATGTTGGGGGGCTTCAATACGGTTCAATACACGCCGCCATACAAAAATTCGCACTCCTGCCGGTGATGGGCGGAGGCGAAGTACTGGGCTAGACCGTGTGCTAGTGCACACGGCCTCCTGTACAACAAACAATAAAAGAAAAAAAAAGGTCTGTGCTTGTACACCACTCACGGCTGTGGCCGCGAGTTGTAATAGAAGTAGCGAGCATCCTATGTAGATACCTGCATATAGTGTTAGCGAAATACAGAAACAGAAATTAATAAATAATAAAAATAATCACAATAATTACTGTAATAAACGTACGTACATGTACAATGAGTCACCAACATGTGAAATCCTCCCCTTCGACTTGTCGTGCTCCCAAGTATCTGTCGTCGTAACCACCTTCCAAAACCCTAAAAGAGTGGGTCTATCAACCACCACTAGCCCCTGTGTAGAAACGTCAGTCTCGATCTCCTCCTACAGGTATAAACCGCAATGAAACGCAAAATGTGCTAGCGTCATCGAACGCCAAACACTAGCAAGCCTGAAAGAAACCTCAGGTGGAGGGGTAGGAGCACCTGCCTGTGCAGGCGGCTGGTCGGCCCGAGGAGGGTGAAATGTGAATGTTGATAGAAACTCGACCAACAGTTCCCTGTAGCTCGGCGTGTGCGCTAACTCAAAAAGATGATGCCACGGCGAATCCATAGGTATAAACCGACGCAGTCTAGGTGTCTCATCAATAGCATCGATCGCATCCCAGTCGATCGCAACATGCGCTCCAATGTGCATCCTACTAAGCTTCCGACAAAAATGGAAGGCGGGGTGCCCTCGGTAAACTCTAGATATGGGTGACCAAGCAGCGGATCCACCAGCCGTGGCGGAGCCCGTCGCGGACCCCATATAAAAACTATAGAAATTAATAAAAAAATATTGAAATTAATAAAAAAAATCTTATTAAATTGCTATATGCAATTGTAATTATAAAAAAATATAGAATTTAATACAAAAAATCTTATTTATATACTATCAATTTAGAAAATATTTGTGCAATGATAGTTGTACACTATGCTTTGTTATTTGTTAATGCATTTGTGGGTTGTATTTTAAGCCAATTTGGTTTATTTATATACTATTAATTTTAAATATTTGTGTGTATATTTGGTGGTAAGTTGTGCTTAAATAGTTATATCTTAATCAAATATAGGTTGTAAGTTGTGCTTAAATGGTTGTATCTTAATCAAATAATAATGGTTTCATTACCTTACCAAATTCAATCTGTTTTGTATGCATGTATGGTTGTAAATTGTACTTAAATGGTTGTACCCTAATCAAATAATGGCTTCATTATCTTACCATATTCATTCGGTTTGATCCATTCAAAGTTGTGTTGTTTTATTTGTAAATTATTATTATTTATAATAATCTAATTAGTTTAGCCAAAATCTTGTATAAATATAATTTGCAACATATTGATGCAATGGTTTTTGTAATGTATGCATTATTGTTTGTATAGTGGTAATGATATATATATTATATATAGATTATGATGAATCTGTCAAACGAGAAAAAATTGACGCGGGTTCATCGTAACGCGTGAGTCCTAGATCAACTTAGTTATTTTATTCTATGTTTTACGTTTTGACCCGTTTCGGTTTAATTTCTTCGCATTAACACCCGCAACTTCAGTGTCGGTGGTCGCTGACATTAGTGTAGCATTAGTGCTCGCCCCCGCCGCAACACTGGGGTGTTTAATACTAGTTAATTACAATAAGGATAATTATTGATACATAAAATCCTATTAATTACAAAAATCATTCTTCTGTATCACTGTCGATGTAATTAAGACTCGGGTTTGAGTTTGGTGGCGGATTCATTATCTATGCATACAATTCTAGACGTTGCATGTACATATCCGCCCATTGTCCCGCATGAGGTCTTCGATGCGTCAACCATAGCCCGTTTATTGGTGGCATTGGATAATCCCCTTCCAGCTTAACATGTGTGAAGTGGTTATCATTAACATGTGCAAGCGTTATGAATAGTGGTTTTCGATCAGCCAGAGGACTTAATATCAGGAAGAAAGTGGCACTCGCATTGATGCTTAACAGGTGCACCCCGATACCGTACCTTTGTGCAATAAGAAGCCCTGCGAGGGGGAAGTCCATCCAGTGACTCGGGGGACAACCAGACATTGAATCCCAAATTAGGCCCTCACGATGTGTGTTAAAATATCCTTCTTCGCATGCTTCAAGTATTGGGAACCAGGTCGATTCGTTCTGATCCATTTCTTGGACAAGGTCTTTTCGAATGTGCCCCCATAAACATTCCCCCATACCTAAGCCCACAGCCACAGACCAAAACCCACAATGACCGTCCGACCTCACATCTTGTATGCACTTGATGTGCGGGTGAAGCACTGGCGGAAGGGCAGACTTAAACTGTTTGATGATTGCCACGTTCTCGTCCCCAATTATTAACGGAAAACCGTTATCGTCTCGTATCTCTTTCTTCGTAGAACTCGTTGAACGGCTTCGGCCTGCTTTGGGTTTTTGAGACCTTATAACCGACTGTTGAAAGGCCTGTGACAGAATGTACGAGCTATGGCGGGGGTAATCGTATTTACTTTGTCGGGAACCTTCAAGGCACGTGTTTGCATCACCGAAGGAGCATCTCCTCAATTCTTCGTCTATACGAGCGGCCTCGTCCAACCTTTGTTGTACCTGCTTTGTTCTTGGTCGGCCACGAGTATTTTGTTGGACAGCCGGTGGTTTCTTGGTAGATTTATTTGGAGTCAACACCGCTTTAATCTTTGACAACAAGATTTTTTTTCTGAGCTGGGGGTGCGACTCTAATTGTTGTCTAACAATATTGAGCTCTTCGACCATGTCAACGTCATCGTCTATCAATTTACAAGGTTGGAAGTTAAGCTTTCGCTAGAAGTCTATGTCTTCGAGTTGAATCGGACGCTCTTCACGGTTAAAAACAATATTGTTTAAGTCACATGATTAACGAACATATATCACACAAGTGTTGTAAGTTTAACAATTATTACCTGCATGTGGGTACTTTTCCAGCCTACAAGCACACGGCAACCCACAACTGTACCACATCTGGCAACCACATGATGAATGATAGCGCTGCAAGACGTCTAGCTTCCTAAGTAGCTCTCCACTCAACAAGTCAAGGGTTGTATGGGAAACTTTTCCGAGTAGGTGCTCAAACAGCGGGTTTCTGTGGTGGTTCATTGTTTTTTCGATGCTTTCTCGAAAACTCCTTATTTCACCGTACTGTGTCTCAACTATATCCTGAACACAACCAACTATACGGTCCAGCAAGCTCCTATCTAGGACGTATCTCTTTAAGTTGGCGTGTTGGCTCTCAACTCTGTTTGTGGTACAATTACCAAAGTTGTGCCTCTTATCAGTCCACGCAAAGACGAACATTTCCTTATAATCTTTCAACCAGTTATCATACACGTACTTGAAGACCCCTAAAAAGTAAAAATAATTTATTAAATTTTGGTGAGTCATATGTTATTAAAAAACTTATTTGAACGTTTGCACTCCACAAGTAGCTTTTGTAGGTTGCGCCAATGGTACTCGTATATGGGTATTGATGGAGACTCACACAATGACCCCCAGAATGACAGAAGTTTTTGCCAGACTTCTTCTGTGAAGGCACTCTTGCAGTGCTTCATAATATTCTGTTGTATGTGAAACCTGCAAAGAAGCCTGGAGTCGTCTGAAAATACTTTAGCACACGCGCTCATTAGGGTTGGGTCTCTATCCATTACAATCACATGTGGCTCCATACATTCATCCAACATTGACTTGATCCTCTCAAGCACCCATACAAAGTTATCACTCTGTCTTTACAGATAACGACATACGCGATACAAAACGAATGGTTGGTAGGCGTCATACCAACAATATAGACAAATGGCATATTGTATATGTTTGTCTTGTACGTCGAATCGATCAGCAAGACGTGGGGGAATGCACGCCACATTCACTCGAGTAGTGATGAATAAAGAAGATCTCTATTACGACCTCTGTTCCGGGTTCCTCCCGTGTCTCGTAAATAAATTCGTTGTTTAATAGGATGTTTTCTAGTGACTGCATGGGAGTCAATCCGTCTCTTTGTTCGGCTCTAATCTTCTGTACAACGTTTTGAACGTCCTTTCTGAACGTGAAACCTGTCGGGGTCCTCCTTCCTTATCGTTCGAAAAATTTTACGCGACTCCATGTTTTGAGCTGTCAGCTGCTCGATCAGTTTCTTTTTGCTTGGAGTAAACCTTCGCACAAACGCGTGGGCCGACAGGTCCTCACAAAGTTCGTGGTTATGTTCAATCTTCCCCCCTTTTATCTCCCAGGTTTCATACGGATGGTCTCGCACCGCCAGCAAGTAAAACGGGCAACCGGTTTTTTTGCTTTCGGCTTTTCTAACTATTGCTGTAGTATGGTGCTCACCACCACGGTCACATTCAAGCCATACCTTCCTGATTCTTCCCCCGATTTTCTTTGATCGATTGGTCACAATAACAAAAGCATCCGCGTTTGCCATTTCTTGTGCCCATTTCTTTAGTTCATCTAGAGAGTTGAAAACCTGTAACATCGGCAGCAGCAACAACAACAGCAGCAGCAGCAGCAGCAACAACAACAACAACAACAACAATAATAATACAAATTTCAATAATGATAATAATAATAATACAAATTTCAATAATAATAATAATAAGAAGAATAATAATAATATTAATAATAATAATAATAATAATAACAATTTTAACAATAATAATATTAATAAAAATTTTAACAATAATAACAATGATAATAATAATAATAATAATAATAATTTTAACAATAATAACAATAATAATAATAATAAGAATTAATCTATCTAACGTAACAAAATAAAATTGATACCTACTTTTTTAAGTACGGCTTGTCCGGGTCCGGGATGGGGGTGCCTCGCCACCATATCCACCATATCCTCCAACGTCCGGATAGTTTTGTTGAACGTAAGGACTGCTTGGGGAAATGAATTGCCGATGACCACCGTCTCCTCCGTATCCATCAGGATAATGTTGTTGCACGTAAGAATATTCACACCCGTATCCATAATCCGGATACCCTTGTTGCGCCGGATAACTTAGTTCACCAGCATGGTATGAGTCATCAACAAGGGATGTTTCATCAACAGGAGGATGCGTGTTCATATCTAGAAACAGTCTGTTTTGTTTTCCTTGTACACTAGAGACAACCTCCTCTTGCTCGTTAGAATCGGGAACGCCAGACTCCTCCAAAAAACGGTATCGTCATTAGTAAATAATTAATTAACACAACAAGTAATTAAAACAGTTAAGCAAATAACTGTTAATGGAACGTTTTCGGACACCCATGAGTCGCCAGAATACGACCCAAAGACATAGTTGTCGTCCGAGTATGATGACATTTCAGCACCTCACAAGTGATAAAAAGAAAGCACAGAAGAAATTCCGTTCAAAGAAGAAGAATCGGACGAGTCTTGGGTGGATGGAGAATGCTCTGCATGGCCCTATTTATTTGAAACATAGACGCCTCGTATAGCCCTAGACGCCCCATATTGCTCTATGTCACGTGCCAGACACATAGTCACATCAACCCTCAAGACGCCCCGTCTAGGCCTAGACGAGGCGTCTTGGTCCCTCGTATTGGTCCCTCGTACAAGCCTAGACGCCCCGTCTGATGTGACTGATTTGACGTGGTACGAGATTCAGTGGTTGGTCGGAGACAGTAGCCCTAGACGCCTCGTATAGGCCTATACGAGGCGTTTTAAAGGGTGTGGAAATAGGCAAAAAGGTGTGTGAATATGCACACCCAATGTTAATGGTCAATAACATGATCACGAGCAAGCTTACCTTTCAACTCCAAAAAGTGTATACATGCCACATTTGAAATTTCCATATTTGCGGGAAGCCAGGAAGCCAACTATGTAAATACACAAGCATATGTTCACAAACTCCATATTATAGGAGAAACAAGTGCAGTTATTTTATTAGATATTATGTTGATTTCAATTGACGCTTTGGCAATGGCGGGTGTAGACTACGAAGAGTGGGGTATGGATTTCGAGGAATGGGAGCGTATGGAGATGGGCCCACCTCCTCCCCATTTACATGCTGATGAATACGAAGAACACAAAGGTGAACATGATGAAGAACTCTCTATGATGGCAACAGACACTACAGATGAGCTGTGTGGATCTACAGAATCTAAAAATCAACTGAGAGATGTGTTTGATGATCATTTTCTGATGCAATCACCAAAAACTTATATAAATATTATGCACCTCGGTCATGGTATCAAGCGAATACTTGGTGGTTGCAATTTTATTCATTCTTAGTTCTTTTATCTACTTGTAATTAAATCGTCTTATGTTTATTGTAAAATTTTATGGTTTCAATTAATAAATATGAATTGATCTCTCGTTTAAATTGTCTTGAGCATATTGTAATGCTTATCATGAAACTAATGTTGTTTCTAGAAAATATATAAAATTTTTGTCTAACTTTGAACTACGAGAACCGCATAGAAACTTCTACGTAGTACTTATGTAATAAAGTGAAAGACAGAAAATACAATAGTTTATGCAGTTAACTATATTTGAAAATCAGTTATATATTAAACATCCACCTAATTAGAAATTATGGATAACAAATCGTTAGGAAATTTTTTATGGTCTACAATGTCTCTTGTAAAAAGAACTGATCGGATAAGGAGTCATCTAAGCTGTCACAATGTTACGAGGGAGTAAGGGTTGAATTGGATTTTTAAGCTAAAAACGTTAGATTAAGGGTTTTTCTAATTATTTTTTAAACCTTAAAAATTAAAGATATCATTACACTTGTGTATAAGAATTGTATATTATAAGTTATCAGATATATTATTAGGTTGTACGGTATGAGACGCCAACCACATTCACCTAAGTAAAAAATCATCAATAGCACCTCCCTCCATACCAGGGGCGCTATCGATGCCCAACGATTACAATGGCGAGTAATAACGGATGTGATTGTGGGCCCCGCTTCAATTTTAAACCTTAAAACCTAAAAAAATAAATAGGGGGGCGTTATTAGGTGAGCTTTAGCCCATACCGTGGGCTTTATTCGTAAAAGACAATGGAGCATCTTGTCCTACGTAGCACCTACGCGTCAATGATGTGTCGCAATGGAGCCCCTAGGGGGCTCCAACCATACCTCGCAGTCTTAATGGGATGTTTTAATAGCCATTCTAAAAAAATATATATTGATTGTTTTATTTACTAGTTATTTATGAGTAATTTTATTTACCAGTGAATATATGTTTCATAGTATCATATAAGTATGCGCCAATGAATACACTATTTGAAAACCATAAGGTGTGTCCGAAGAAAATATAGACATGATTCATGTACTTGCGTAAATATTAGGAAGAGGGGCAATTACATCAAATTTATTTACCATACATATGCGAGATTTGGATGCACTAGTTGAGTTAGCATTGAAGATACTTAGATATGTCAAAGCTATAAAGATCTTGACATAAAAAAAGTGTGAAAATATAAAGAATGGGTGTACGGTTATACAAAGGGTTGAGCAAAAGCCAAGGGGAGCTTATATTACAATCTATATATTCTCCTTATATTTATGAGCATCTCACTTATACGGTTCTAGTTGGTACGAAGAAGTTATCGAGGAACTTAGTGAATAATATCATTTGGAGCACGAGGGACCCATGGTGAGCCCATGCGAGGCAGCCACCCTCCTCAAAAAAAAGTCAGTGTCATACTCGTTAAAATCTCGATAGCTCTCTATAAACTTTCAAAACTGACCCCCTAATAATACCAAATTAGAAATTGATAAATTTTCAAATATAATTTTAAATATAAATAACTAATCTCAATTAAACACTAATATAATTTATGTAAAACATTAATCAAGCCAAGTTTGATTTCTAACATATGTTTAGTTTTTTATGGCTTTAGCCCATGTTCAATATTTGAACTTTTAACTCTTAATCCTAATATCCATGTCCAATGTTTTAACATCTAACTATCTAAGGATTAAGCCCATGTTTGGAAACCGTTTTAACGAAGTAACATTCGATTTTTAGGTTTGATCAGCCAATATGTGAACACAATTAGTTTAGCACCCTATATGAAAACCCTAAATACACTGCAAGACAAAACTATCCTTATTAAGCAATAAAAGGATATATACAATTACTACTTTGTTGGTCTTTGTTTCCGTACACAAAATATTATTCCCGTGACCAAAATCAAAGATTCAATTGGAAACATTAGACTTCCAACAGCCTCATTCATTTCATACCAAGTACATGTAATTGACTTTGCACAAATATTGTGTATTCACATTATAGTTAACGTCATAAACTCATATCTTATCACTATTTAATTACGTCATAAAGTTACATTCAAGCAATATATCTTCGATTCTAGAATATAAAACTTTTAATAAATATACATGTGTCAGTGGTCCATAAGATGATCACGAGCAAGTATACCTTTCAACTCCAGAAAGTGTGTGTATTCCACATTTGAAATTTCCATATAGGCAACGATATATATATGCATATAAACACACACAAGCATGCATAAGTTCAAAACCACTATGTTACAGCAGAAACAAAGTGCAGTTATTGTTAGAAATATTATTATTATTATAAAACTTTAGTTATGTTATTTTATCATTAGAACCGTTAAGTTATGATATGTACTTGTTATGTAAGATAGGATGATATGCGGATCAACGATAAGCGGGTGATCAAACCGTCATGGCAGTTACCCGCCTAAATTAACCGCCAAATTGTATGTTTAAATAATGTTTTGCCGGGAACTATTCCGGGCTATCAAGACAATTTGTATTCAACAAGTTTGTCCGCTCAATCCTTCGTTTTCTTTCTCTGCAAGTTCAATACTTGTTCTGTTGTTTAGATATTACAAGATGTCCGTTTTCCATTCAAGTTCTTCCGCTGTTAGTAACATTGGTGATCCGGTTAGTCATCATCATCATGATGTTAATTCGGATTTCCAACATAGTGGTATCAGAGCCACTCATGGAAAACGAACCGAAATTAATGAAACCTCAGTCACACTTCCTTGTCAACATTGTACTGATGAAATCAATGAAAGGAACAAGCGAACCCCTCGTGTTCGACTTTCTTACTATTGTCACTCACCAGGCCATCAGATCTACAACTGCATTGAAAAGGATAATGATGAAACATCTCAACTGTTAAAACAGGCTATTAATGTTGGGATCAGACGGAAAGAAGAAGATGTTCACTGCAATGAAGAGATGATTGTCTCCGGCACCGATGGCGGACAATGGGCAGGAATATGGTATGTTAATCCGACGTTCAATCATCATTTTTCTGGTAATATAAATGCGTTCAAAAGAGTGAAACACATGATGGGTGTAGAGACAAGATCGGGTATGAACAATTTTTTGTTTATAAGAGGGGTAGGATCGGTTGATTTGAAAACTGGGAACGAAACACTTAGTATACAAAGTGTTTATTACTCTCCGGAGATTGGAGATTGATCGGAATGTTTTAAGTCTTGATCAACTTACTTTGCAAGGCTTTACGGTCAAAAGGTCCGGTGACAAATGCAAAATTTATCCTTGTTGGTGCACTTGTGTCTGTACTTTGTCTGTATTCGGTCTGTATGTAACGGTGTCCTGATTTGTGTTGTAAGTTGACCAAGTCAACCATCCTCCGGTTTGACTTGGACAACAGTTTGTATATTGAAAGATGTTCTGATCGAAGGATGATGTAGAGATCGAAGGATGATTTGGATCCTTCGATCTCATCGAAAGATATGCTTCGAATGATAAACCTCGAAAGACTATCCTTCGAGGTCCTTGCTAATCCTTCGAAAGCATTGTATCCGAAAGATGATCCTTCGGACCATCTTTCGGATCCTTCGAGCAGACCTGCTGTATATGGGTATATATACCCATGCAGTGTATGTGTGAGTTAGTTCTGAAGTTCTGCCATTTTACACATCCGAGAGATAGAGAGCTTTGAGAGCATTCTGTCCAGAACTCATACACACACTTTGAGAGTTTATAGAACATTTCTGTAAACATTGAGCTTGTAACCGAACCCTCATTGCATTAATACAAGTTGTGTTAATCGGTGAACTTGTGTGTTTGTTTCTCTACTTGCTACTAACTCGGTTTGCTTGCTAGCTTGGATTCCGCACTCGCTAGTAGGTTTGTATAACAAGGTTTAGGTTCGTAATCCTCCGCGAAACAGGGACCTACAAGTGGTATCAGAGCTTGGCTCTTTACCTTGTTTAAAACCGGGTTTTTACAAGTTTTGGTGTGTTGAAACACTTGGTTTTGCACCTGTTTTTACTTAGTTTCTTGCATTTTCTTTGAGTAAAAACGTGTCTAAACTAACCGGGAGTGTTTAAAGTGGGGTTGGGTAACTTGAAAACTTGTTTTTGAGTAACTTTGTGTTTTCCGGCGAAAGCTCCGGTTAAACTTCCGGTGACTGGTTTGAAGATAAGATTATCCATTTTTGGCATAGTTTATTTCAAATCTTGGTTGGTAAGATTGTTGTCAGCCTGCCATACCCTTTTGCCGAAAGTTGACTTACCAACCAATCACCTTTTCACCAACCCGTCATATCTGTGTCAGTGTGTCAGTGCTCATTCGAAAGATATCCTTCGACATCGAAAGATATCCTTCGACATCGAAAGACAATCCTTCGATCAGTGACAGCTCGATAGATAAACATCTTTCGAGTAGTCCTTCGAAGTTCGAAACATATCATTCGATCAGGGAATCTTTTCGAAAGATAGTTGTTTTATCTCGAAAGATAAGGATCTTTCAAGTGTGAATCTTTCGAGATTTTGAGTCTTTCGAAGCCAGTGCTCGAAAGTCAACAGTGATCCTTCGAACACTGTTGATCATTCGAACAAGTGTGATCCTTCGGAAGTTAGCTATTCGAAAGATAAGTGTCCGAAAGATAGGGATTTGACTCGAAAGATAAGGATCTTTCAAAAGGGAATCCTTCGAGTTCTTGAATCTTTCGAAATTATTGTTCAAGACTCAACAGTAATCCTTCGAGTACTGTTGATCCTTCGAACAATAGTTAATCTTTCGATTGTGGTCAGTTGGTTGTTAACAAGTTTCTGTGATTTCAGATCCTTCGACCAGGATCCTTCGGCTGTGTATCTTTCGGATCATTCTTACTTAGCATTTATTTTGCTCATCTATCATGAATCCGAGTTGGTGGGGAAGTCCGGCTCCAGACAGTGGAAAATACATGAATACCAGTCAATCTCCATCATGGGCCGAATCTCCGGTATCTACATCCTCACAAACAAATGCCACTCCAGCTGGTCAATGGGCGTTTGTTTCAAATCAAACTCCGAGTATTCAAAGTCTTCTACTAAGCGAAAGTGAAACCGGAAGTTTGAACAGGCCTCCAAAGTTGATGCATCTTAATGAATATCCGGGATGGGTTGATCGTTTCCATACATATATTCTTGGTCAAAATACAGAGTTGTGGTTGCGGTTCACTACGGAATTCGATCAAACTATCGAGGTTGCTGCTTCTTCGACAGCTACATTTGCCGATCTTCCTGAGGATCAAAAGAAGACGTATGACTTAGAAAAGAAAGCATACGCTATTCTCACTCAAGCACTGAGCAAGGATATTTATCATCAGTTCGTCAGTTTCAAGACTACGAAGAAGCAGTGGGATGCATTGAAGACAAGAGGAGTAGGTAATGAAGCCACACGTCAACTACGACGAGATCTACTGAAGAAAGAATTCGATGGCTTCACATGTATGGATAAGGAGTCCTTGGGAGATATGACAAGCCGTTTCTATCACCTACTTACTGAGCTGACCAACTTTGAAGTCACAACGACTCCAACAGAGGTGGTAAAGAAGTTTGCCGATGCATTGCTTCCTCAATGGAATAACTTCCTGGAAATCTTGAAGTACAACGGAACTTTGAAAACTACAAATATCAACGATTTCGTGCAGCTTCTGGAGAACAAGGATCAGGAAGAAACGTTGAAGGCAAAGAGAGTTGCAGTGCCACAGAATCCAGAGATGTATTATGGCACCTCCACTACTTCATCTGCAAAAGCCGGTTCACATGCTCCACTTCAAACGGCGTTTGTCACAAGCACGGATATGTATGGCAATCCAGTGCAAGTTCCTGTAAAGCCGCCTCCAACCACAGATCTGTATGGAAATCCAATACAACCACCTCCTCCTCCTCCTGCTCAACAACCACAATATGCGTGTTATGGAGGAGCATCATCTGCTGCAGGTCAACAATCAAAGTCAAGTACAGTACAGCTCGACACGTCAAGCTTCTCTAAAATCAGTGTAGAAGTAGCTAAGGAACACATGGAGCTGCTTAACACTGTAGTGAGCGCGTACTGTGGGTTGATAGAAGGTCAGATTGGAAACATTAATCTGACACAAGAAGATTACCGGCAGATTGATAAAGAAGAGATGGACTTGATGGATATCAAGTGGGCCTTTGCGAGTGCTGTGAGAAGAGCAAAGGATTGGATGGAAAGTACTGGCAGAACCAGCTTGGAAAGTAAGCGAGACACCAAGTATGGGTTCGATAAGCAGGCTGTTAAGTGTTTCAACTGTGGTGAAAGGGGCCACTTTAAAAGGGAATGTACAAAGCCAGCACAGCACGGGAATCAAAATCCCTTCAGAAACCGAGGCAACCAGCAAAATCAGAACAGAAACACTGAGCGTTCATTGGTGCCTGCAAATAACCAAACAAACCGAGCACTTGCAGTTCAGGTGGATGAAGGTTGTGACTGGTCAATCCAGTTGGGTGGTGATGCTCCTGATGAAACAGCATGTTTTGCTCAAATTGTGAAAGAGTTGGTTCACACCAGTGGTAGAGAATCTTCTGCCAGTGGTGGTGAATCGTCTGAAGATGAAGACTCTTCTGGTTATAGCAGGAGTGCTGATGAAGAATCATCCAATTCTGGTGATGATTATATGGGTGAGACATCAAATGCAGCAATCGATGCAGATATTGATGAACTCTTGGAGGAAGCTGCAGCAGAAACTCAAAGAAGATCTATTCTGGTGGATCAAGCTGCTTATACTTCGTCTTCTCTCCATTCAGCCTTTATGGCTAATGTCGACGGTTCATCAAGTCAGGTATGTGTCGATGAACCCACTGCTATTAACTGTGATGAATGTGCTAGGTTGCATGCTAGATGTGCTGATCTTGAGAAAAGTATGTCTGAGTTGCAAGGCAAACATGATGCTTTACAAGCTAATTTGTTTGACTTGCAAGACAAACATACTACTGTGAATGAAAATTTGAGTGACTTGCAAAGTAAGCATGACGCTTTGCAAGAAAAATATGATGTGACCTTTCTCCACAATCAGAAATTGACTGTGGATCTCTCAAAATGCACAGAAGCCAACATGTTTCATGAAAACCATGAAAAAGAATTTAAGTCAATGATTGAAACATTAAAGAAAGATAAAACTGAATTGACAAAAATGGTTTCAAGAAAACAGACGGACATTAATTTGTATATCTCTCGTCTTGAAACAATGCAAAAAGAGATGGCTTGTGTGAAAACTGAAAGTGATGCGATCCGACTCAAGCTAGACAGTTATTTGAGCTCTAGCTATGTGTTAGATCACATCATTGACGTTCAGAAGGAAAAGAGAGATGTCACATGCATAGGGTACAAGAAGTGTCCACCACCAGTGAGACATAATTATGATGCCATGCCTGATGAAGAGGACAGGGTTTTCTTTGAACCTTCTGTGCCTCTAGATGTTAAGGAGTTTGCTGCAGGACTCGGATACCAAAAGGAAGTATCCTCAGATTCAGATGTGTCAGCAGATACATTTGTGAGTGCTGAACAGAATCAAGATCCTCCAGTTGTGATTGAGGATGCTGATTCGTCTGATGATGAATCTGACGATACTGTCCCAGCAAAGTCTGATGCGGTGGTCAAAAATGAGGACATACCTCTTGAGAATCACATTCTATGTGATCCCCCTGTTCAACCCGCTAAGACTGTTGCAACTGAGTCCTCATCTGCAGGAGAGCCGGAGAGTGTGAATTTGCTGTACACTCTAGTTGGTGATGATAAAATTTACTCAGACAAAGATTTTCCCATTAAGAATGTTAATCAATCCTTAATCTGCAAAGTCTTTGAGAATTCGACGAGTAAGTTCTTGGGAAAGGCAGGACCTAAAGTTACAGTTACACAGTGTCCTCCTATTCCAAAGGCTGAAATTCGAAAACAATTTGGTAACAAGAAATTACCAACAGTGCCAACACAGCAAAATCACACCAAACCCAAAGGTAAAACACCGGCTCAAGCTAACAAGAAGCCGAATCAAAAGAAGAAGAAGAATGTTAACTTTGTGAAATCGACGGGAACAGACAAAATTGAAAAGTTTGAAAATCAATCTAACTTAGATTTTGTCAAGAAAGCTTTTGTCGAGAAAAGAAATGAACCAAGTAGTTCAAAACCTAGTACCTCGGGTTCACAAAGTTCAACATCATCGGCTAGACGATCACATGATTCTTCGGGGTTTGTAGAACGAAGATCATGTTTTGAGTGTGGAACCATTGGGCACATTATTAGAAACTGCCCATATCTTCATAAGCAGAAAGGAAAGGTTGATGATCCCCGTGGCAAAGCTGACCGTAAGCCAACTGTTTCCACAAAACAAGATCCCCGCCTTGTAAAAGAAAGGGAAAAGAAACAGAAACGCCAACAGGTCAAAAAGATAGAAAAGGCGATTAAAACCGATGCGGTTCACAAACAATCTGTTGTTGTAAAACCAGAAAATTCTAAAACTTCAAATCATCAAGAAGTTAAAATTTTAAAGAAAAACACTGGTGAAACCAAACAGACTTGGAAACCTAAATCGGTTACTGAATCAGGGGGACCATCACAATTCACCAACCATCAAAGACAAGAAGTTATTGTCATTGATGAAAATGGAAGACCCAAGACCACAATGGCTTGGGTCCCCATCTCCAACTAATTCATTTGAGTTCATGTGCAGGGTGCTTCAGGAGGAACTATCAGTAGTCATTGGATTGTTGATAGTGGGGCATCCAGGCACATGACAGGCGACATGAAGCTTCTCTACGACGTTAAATCTATTAGAGGAGGTTATGTTGCTTTTGCTGGAGATAAAGGTGGATACATTACGGGTGAAGGAATGATATCTAACGGGATTGTCAGCTTTGACAAGATCAATTTTGTGCAACAACTTGATCACAATCTTCTTAGTGTTTCTCAAATTTGTGACAAGAAATTTTCAGTACACTTTGATGCTAATGGATGTTATGTGCTGAAACCCGGCTTCAAAATTCCAAAAGAATGGATTCTCTTGTCGGCTCCAAGGATAAATGATTTGTACGTCCTTGACATGAGCCAGGCTATTACTACGTCTGCACAAGCAACTTGTTTCGTTTCCAAAGCCACAGAAAAAGACACTATCTCTTGGCACAGACGAATGGGTCACATTCACTTACGCAAAATGAATCATTTGGTTTCAAATGAATTGGTGAATGGTGTTCCCCTCAAAAATTTCCATCTTCAAGATATCTGTGTTTCGTGCCAGAAAGGAAAGCAAACAAAGAAGAAGCACCCTACAAAGAAGATCAACACAGTGGCAGTTCCTATTGAACGTTTGCACATGGATTTGTTCGGTCCTGTCAAACACAAGAGTATTCGGGGTGATCAATACTGCCTCGTGGTTACTGATGACTATTCAAGATTTTCTTGGGTTGCGTTCATGGCACACAAGAGTGAAACCTTTGGTATTATCAAAAACTTAATCATTCAGATTGAGAATTTGTATAAGTTGAAGGTTAGGCGGATACGTAGCGACAATGGTACTGAATTTAAGAATCATTCCATGGCGGAGTTCTGCACTTCAAAGGGTATTCTTCATGAGTTTAGTGCAGCTTATACTCCTCAACAGAATGGTGTCGCTGAACGTAAGAACCGCACATTGATCGAGACTGCTAGGACAATGTTGGTAGAGTCACAGTTGCCTATTCCATTCTGGACTGAAGCTGTGGCCTCTGCATGTTACACATTGAACAGAGTTCTTACAGTCAAAAGACACAACAAGACCTGCTTTGAGCTTCTTCAAAAACGGAAACCAGATTTGTCTTATCTAGAACCGTTTGGAGCTCCATGCACAATCATCGATCCTAATGGAAAGTTTGGGGCAAGAGCAATTGATGGATACTTTCTTGGGTATGCCACCCCTAACTTACGAGTCTGGAATCTAGAGACTAAAAGGGTCGAGGAATGGTCTGAAGTCAGAGTACAAAGGCACACCTTGCCAGTCAAAAATCCGGGTCAACCTTGGATGTTTGAGTACGATGACTTCTTCAATTCGATCAATGTTGAAGCCGTTGAAGAAAATGCTGCGGCTAGGATGTTTTTCGAGAGTGACAATGCAACAGTTTCACCGGTGGTTCGTCCAATTCTTGTGAATCAAGAACCATCTTCTTCGGTGAACAACAATACTCTCAACAATGAGGATTTTCATGATGCAAACGAATTGAACGAATCTTCAGAGGATGATGAATTTCTAGATGCAGATCAAGAAGCTCCTACAGCAGCAGTTCATGGTACTTCAGAGGGTACTCCTCCAGTGGATACACATAGAACAGCTGAGACTACTGCATCATCCTCTTCGTCAATTCCGGGTCTTGAATTGGTTGTTGATCTTAATCTTAACAACCTGGGTATAAATGTTCCAGTTCCAGATAATCCAGAAACAAGGATTCACAATACCCATCCTCAACAAAACATCATCGGAAATGTGCAAAGTGGCGTTCAAACAAGAAACATGTTGCGAAACAACAACAATGCAGGCTTGTATGCAGCTATTCGAGAATCCGGGCAACAAAACGACTGGTCCTTCGCGTGTTATGTCTCACAAGAAGAACCAAGAACGTGGAAAGAAGCCTTGAAAGATAACGCTTGGGTTGAAGCAATGCAGGAAGAACTGCAACAATTCCAGAAGCTGGGTGTCTGGAAACTAGTAGAGAAACCTGCTGGATACAAGAAGATTGGTACCCGTTGGGTTTTCAAATGCAAAAAGGATGACCGCGGAGTTGTTATCCGAAACAAAGCTCGTTTAGTCGTTCAAGGTTTTCGTCAGATTGAAGGGATCGACTACAACGAAGTCTATGCACCAGTGGCACGTCTCGAAGCAATTCGAATCTTTCTAGCCTATGCGTCCTTCAAAGGATTCAAGGTTTATCAGATGGACGTGAAAAGTGCATTCTTACACGGTGTGGTTGAAGAAGAGGTATACGTCGAACAGCCTCCAGGTTTTGAAGATCCTATCCATCCCGATCGGGTTTGGTTGCTCAACAAAGCTCTTTATGGTCTTCATCAAGCACCACGAGCTTGGTATGCAACCTTATCACACTATCTGCTGGAGAACGGTTTTCGTAGAGGTCTTATCGACTGTACTCTTTTCATCAAAGAACAAGATGGAGATCTTCTTCTGGTACAGGTATACGTTGATGACATTATTTTTGGTTCTACTAATGATGTCTTGTGTAGGGAATTCGAGCGCATCATGCAGGATAAATTCGAGATGAGTGCTATGGGGGAGATGACCTTCTTCTTGGGCCTACAAGTACAACAAACGGAGTCTGGGATATTCATCCATCAGACTAAATATGTTGGAGACATCTTGAGCCGGTTCCAGATGTCTGATGCAACGCCCATTAGTACCCCATTGCCAACTAATCACGGAATTACTCCTGACTTGAAGGGAGAAGCTGTTAGCCCTTCTATCTATCGCGCCATGATCGGATCTCTCATGTACCTCACAGCATCAAGGCCAGACATAATGTACCCGACGTGCCTGCTTGCCAGATATCAAGTTAATCCGAAGGCCTCACATCTTGCTGCTGTTAAAAGGATTTTTCGTTATTTGAAGGCGTACCCTGACACCGGTCTGTGGTACCCTAGGGATAATAACTTTGAACTGGTAGCTTTCAGTGATTCTGATTTTGGCGGATGCAAAATCGACGGCAAGTCCACAACGGCTGGATGTCAGTTTTTAGGAAATCGCCTAGTTACATGGCAGTGCAAGAAGCAGACGTGTGTAGCTACATCAACATGCGAAGCTGAATACATTGCTGCCTCAAGTTGTTGCTCCCAAGTTCTTTGGATCCAACAACAAATGCGGGACTACGGTTTTGAATTCCTAACTACTCCTATTTACGTTGATAATTCTGTTGCTTTAGATATCACTAGAAATCCTGTGCAGCATTCAAAGACCAAACACATCGAAATCAAATATCACTTCATACGTGATTGCTTTGAGAAAAGGCTAATCGATGTTGTTAAGGTCCACACCGATGACCAACGTGCCGACTTATTTACCAAAGCTTTTGACAAATCTAGATTTGACTTTTTATTGTTGGTAAACGGCATTAAGGTCAAGCATGAGTAAAACCAACATCGGAAAATCATTTTTGTGAATATCTTTGTGTGTTTTTAAATTTATCTTAGTTTGTTGATTTTAGGGGGAGTATATCCAAAAATCGGAAAATACAAAAACATCGAAAAATTTCAAAAACACAAAAACAATAGAAAAACAAAAATGAGTTTCCTGGAGAGCAAAAGAGAAAATGATAGTACATCAGTGGTCTATCCAAACCTCTTTAAACCTTAAATGAAAAACGATAAGCAGCTCTATATAAGATGTATCGGTAGGCTCACAATCATTTTAAAGTGTGCAGGGTGATATAAATTTTAATCGACTGAAGATCAGGTGGGAACCATTCATTGGCATATGGTCTTAGTACCGAAATTTCGTTTGATAGATTGCCGAGGTTCTGAGATATTCGGTCTTTATGCTGCTTATCATCTGGGTATCATGGTTGTATCTTTTACCGAAAAATAACGGGGACGCAAGTCTAGATCTTCCATGATACTATACATACGTGTACATATTGCATACTGCATTCGACCTCAATAAGTGATAAACAATCACATGTCCAAAACAAATAAGTGATAAAATATCACATTTTTCCGGGTGTCAAGTTCGTCTCTCTGCTGTACGGAAGTACTGACCTGTTCACGGACTTGCACCTGTGCCCTCATGCATACGAAAATCAAGTTCCTCATCAATAAGTGATTACATCACATAGGGCTGGTTTTCAAATCAAAATAAGTGAGTATCTCACAATTTATACGGTCAAACAGATGATAATCGGTATACTCACCGGTAAGATGAACTCTCGTGCATGCCTTGATACGGGAATGTGTCGTGATGTGGATGAACACCGGTCGGTAAGTATAAATCATATCTTAACGTATCCTCTAAACATGATTACATCTGATAAGTTGAGCTTAAGTGGACAACAATACCGATAATTGTTATAGGATGCTTATCTTAATGTTAACTAACTGAACAACAAGAGTGTTTTGGCATGACCGTACACTGATATGATTCTCTTACCCTCGAAACTCGCAAAAAGAATGTCTGTATATATTTATTTGTTTACTGCTTAACTTTTATTGTTTCTTTTAAACAGTTTCGTCGTTTGGTGCATATCAGCACGACATTAGCGGTGATGTCGTTTGATAACACTCAAAGGATTTTAACTTGTTGTCTTTTAATCTCAAAAATACCAAAAAGATTTTAGGAGTGTTTTAATATAAACTTTATAAAAGCCAAAAAGATTTTATTTCTGCTTTATTTTCGATCGTACGATGTTGGAGCTCAAGTCTTCGTTACCTGAAACCTGACGGAAAACCGAACTGACTAAATCTTCATAAACGGTCGAAATTTTGCATGTTTTGAAAGTTAGAATTTAAAATTGATAAATTTATTAAACTTTCAAACTGTCGGACGGTGTTTGTTTGTGACATGGTCATTCGTGTGTCATTTGTTTATGCTATATTCCAAGCAGTTGTTCTCATTACGCGTTTAGATTTCTTGCATGTGCAGATTCTAAAAGCTAGGAGAACATGGTCGATGACAAGCTTTGGAAAGAAGACACGACGAGAAGGCGCTCAAAAGATGAAGATGATCGAGTTGCCGGTGGCCATCATCAACACCACAAGGATCTCACTTCATAAAGATAAAGTCTTTTCACGAGCATAACTCAAGGGGGAGCTTATATTAAGGGGGAGTTTGTCAACACACTTCCTACATGATACGGGTAGTTTGTTGATACACTCTCTGCTTTCAAGACGTGAAGACTTTGAAGATCCTCCGACATTGAAGACTTGAAAGGACATCAGAGTTTTGGGAACTCGAAGACCAAAGATCGTCTAAGTTCGAGACGAGTCTACAAATATAGAAGATAAAGACAAAGCTACAGCCAAGGGGGAGTTTGTTGGTGCACTTGTGTCTGTACTTTGTCTGTATTCGGTCTGTATGTAACGGTGTCCTGATTTGTGTTGTAAGTTGACCAAGTCAACCATCCTCCGGTTTGACTTGGACAACAGTTTGTATATTGAAAGATGTTCTGATCGAAGGATGATGTAGAGATCGAAGGATGATTTGGATCCTTCGATCTCATCGAAAGATATGCTTCGAATGATAAACCTCGAAAGACTATCCTTCGAGGTCCTTGCTAATCCTTCGAAAGCATTGTATCCGAAAGATGATCCTTCGGACCATCTTTCGGATCCTTCGAGCAGACCTGCTGTATATGGGTATATATACCCATGCAGTGTATGTGTGAGTTAGTTCTGAAGTTCTGCCATTTTACACATCCGAGAGATAGAGAGCTTTGAGAGCATTCTGTCCAGAACTCATACACACACTTTGAGAGTTTATAGAACATTTCTGTAAACATTGAGCTTGTAACCGAACCCTCATTGCATTAATACAAGTTGTGTTAATCGGTGAACTTGTGTGTTTGTTTCTCTACTTGCTACTAACTCGGTTTGCTTGCTAGCTTGGATTCCGCACTCGCTAGTAGGTTTGTATAACAAGGTTTAGGTTCGTAATCCTCCGCGAAACAGGGACCTACAATCCTATGTTTTCAATCCCTGTAATAAATTCCATAAACGATAAAACCGGGTTGACAAAGGAAGAGGAGTTGGGTGCAAATGAGAAACGAAGATTGCAGGAAATGGGAACCGTTGATGAACAATTCAAAGAAGAATATCTGAACTCTTATTTTGAAACACTGAACGTTTCGGATGAGAATGAATATGATTGGAATCTGCTAATCTTGAGGGCATTAGAATTTAACGAATTTGCAGATTGCAAAGCGTTAATAGATATGCTCGATGACAGAGAATATGTCTTCAAATATAAAACAGATCTCCAAAAGAAGTTCGAGGAAATGGTTCGGTGGTTCTTGAAGGTATACATGGGGACTACATCCAGGCCAATTCCTCCTTTATCTCCGAGTCAAAGGAAAATTGACTTGTTAAGTTTGTTCATCTTGGTAATGAGAGACGGTGGATACCGAGAAATCACTACAGAAAATACATGGCCGATTGTTGCTAAAGATTTAGGATTTGATTATAAAGATGGAGATTACATAAGGATCATCTATGCTATGTATCTCGATATTTTGGAGTACTATTATAAATTCAAATCTTTACAAGAAAACGTGCATGTAAAAGAGATGGTAACTGAAGAAACAGAGTCCAACGGAGGTCATCACAGGAGGACGAAGAGTGCAGAAGCAGCAGCAGTCCACGGTCATGGAGATGGAACACAGTATGCACTGTTTACTCGAAAGGGCAGCGAAGGTGATTGGAATGTACACAAGAAAAGGAAGCGTTTCAATTTTGATCACGCGAAGAAGGCTGTGGATGATGCTAATCGCAGTGTCATGCAGCATAGTTACAACATAACCAAAGTTTAAGGGGGTTGTGTTAGAAATATTATTATTATTATTAAACTTTAGTTATGTTATTTTATCATTAGAACCGTTAAGTTATGATATGTACTTGTTATGTAAGATAGGATGATATGCGGATCAACGATAAGCGGGTGATCAAACCGTCATGGCAGTTACCCGCCTAAATTAATCGCCAAATTGTATGTTTAAATAATGTTTTGCCGGGAACTATTCCGGGCTATCAAGACAATTTGTATTCAACAAGTTTGTCCGCTCAATCCTTCGTTTTCTTTCTCTGCAAGTTCAATACTTGTTCTGTTGTTTAGATATTACAAGATGTCCGTTTTCCATTCAAGTTCTTCCGCTGTTAGTAACATTGGTGATCCGGTTAGTCATCATTATCATGATGTTAATTCGGATTTCCAACAGTTATTGTATTAGATATTATGTCGATTTCAATTGAAGCATTGGCAACAGCGGGTGTAGACTACGACGAGTGGGGTATGGATTTCGAGGAATGGGAGCATATGGAGATGGGCCCACCTCCTCCCCATTTATATGCTGATGATGAAGAACATGAAGATGATCGAAGATATAAAGATCTCTTTATGATGATGGCAACAGACACTGTAGATGAGTTGTGTGTAACTACACAACACAACAACCAATTGACAAATGTTTTTGATGAAACAAACAAAGAGGGCTGTGATGATTTTGTGATGCAATTACCGAAAACCTATATAAAGATTGTAAACCGAGGTCATGGTATCAAGCGATTAAAGATGTTGGTGGTCGCAATAATGGTGATTAGATTTCTAAGGAGGCCAATTCTTTAAAGCATTAGTAAATTTGAGTAGGATGTTCGTATATAGTGTTCTTTCATTCCACTTTTCATTCTATTTACTTGTAATTAAACTCTTTAGGTATATTGTAAAATTGTTTGGTCAGTGAATAAATATGATCACTCATTTACTTGTAATTAAACTGTCTTAAGTCTATTGTAATGCTTGTAAAATTATCAGAAAAATACGTGCTGTTTGTTGTTTCTAGGAACATATAAAACTTGCGCCCAATCTTATGTAGAGAATTAGGAAAACGTAACATATAAACAACATGCACGTATTGTTTGTAAAATAAAGTGAAATAGAGAAAGTGGGGAGGTTACTTTTAACAATGGGGTGTGGGGGAATTTTGTAAACCGCGAATAATCTGAAAGACATGTAATTATTTTTAAATTAAATTAATTCGATGGTTCTCTCAATAAATTAGTCGAACCGAACTCAAATTGAGAAATCCTACGCAAAGAGGTTCCAAGTGGGCAACGCCCCCCGGAAACAAGGTTCAAAGGGCAGAGCCCTTAGAAAAATTATTTTTCTAATAGATCATCATAATTTTGAGATAAAAGAAAAGACATTTTTGGAGCCAATTTTAATTTTAAAATAAAATAACTGACCAGTTTCATTCCAAATTCAAAACTAGGGTTTTTGGTCACTCTTCGGCTGCTTCCGGGGGCATTGCCCCCTTAGAACCCCTTTGCGTAGCGTAAGGGCTCCGCCCAAAACACTTAGAATTATAACAACCAAACAAGCGTGCGCTCCCGCACCTCTTAATTTGCTTGATGTGTATTATAATTCACTTAATCAACAAGTCACTCCCGATTACACTAAAATATCTAACATAGGGTTGTGGTCTATTGGCACAAACAAAGCCTTTACACCTAAGTTTGGGAGGGGAAAGTCTTGGGTTCAAGTCCTATATACAGGTTTGAGAGGAGGATGTCTTAGGTCCATGTCCTACAGACGACGGTGATTAAAAGAAATTTGCCATTTAAAAAATAGTATAACATCTATATGGTTCTTCTAGTTGTATACTTATAATTGGTTGACTATTTCAGGCCCATCTAGTTAACAGAAATGTTACAAAACTAATTGTATCACTGTAAACATAAATGGTTACAAAATTATTTGTATCACAAGTTTAGATAGATAACAAAATTGTTACAAAATGGTATCATAAATTTTTCTTGGTGAAAGAAAAAAATCACTATATAAACTATAATACGTCCATGCATCTACACATGCATAATGGAATCGATGATGCTATTTTGTTTTGTAGTTTCATCCCTATCCACGTAACTTCCAAAAGAGGGTTTTGTTTCTTTTGATCTTTCTTAATTTGACCTTCTAGACATGTAGATATTAAGATCACTATTTAAAGCATGCATGCATTCACATAAGTTTCTAGTTACAAAATATATATATATATAAAAAAAAAGCGCTTAACATGCGAATGGTCAATATAAAGTAATCAAAATTCACGAGCAAGTTTGTGCTTTAACCCTAAAAAGTTATATAATTGCACAGTGTGAACACTGAAATTTCCGTGCGTATTTCAACCAACGAATTAATTGTATACATTAATCATACGCACAAAAGCATTTATATAACACAAAGATACATCGATTATGAAATACTTGAACGTTAAGAAGCTAAAAGATATGCACGTGAACGGGTGATCAGCGTGCTAAGAAAAATAAAGATGGTGATGATGATTTGCTGATTAGATTTCTGAAGCAATGTTATTAAATCGTTATTAGTTTTGAGTTTAGGATGTTCATCAAACGTTATTTAGTTGTATGTATATCATCGTTAATTTCCGTAAAGAGTATTTTAATTATTTGATCAAATTATTTATGGTTGTAAAGTGTATTTTTAATATTTGATCAAATTATTTATGGTTTGTAAATTGTAAACTAGGTATTTTCCGCCCGCGCGTTGCGGCGGGACCCAATGACTACAAAAGGCGTGTCAGCAACGGCAAACAGATACCGAATATCAAAACATAAATAAAATGACGTGGTAAGGATAATCACTCCGTCATAAAAAAACAATTTTAAATAACCTAATATATAATAATAGGACCCACACGTCCTACACGTTGGAAATTCGATTGTTTTCAGTTCAATTATTACGGTGCTAACACGTTAAAATATGGATGAGCTCAGTACCGGTAACGGCAGCGAAAGTACCGATCCGGAAAATCATTGAAATTAGGTGCCGGCACCGAAAATGCTCGGTACAATACGATATGGTATTTGAATGTAAAAATCAATAAATACAGGTATGGTGCTAGACCGGTGTCAAACCGAAAGTAACGATTCGGAAAACGCCAAAAGGTGGGTACCAAATTGGTACCGAAAATGATTTGGTATAGTAAATTTGGTACCGATACGATGCCGATTCGTTTACAGGATTTGATACGATTTGCTCATCAATATTCTAAATATGCAAGTTAATTTTACATGTTACAATTCATTCATTACAGAAAAAGACAAAAAAAAGAAAGCAAAATAAGTTGTTGTGTATATAAAACCTCATTCAAACGAAATACAGTTTACTTACTGTGTGTATGAAAAGTAATCTAAACGGTGCAATTACTTGCATTGCTGCGTTGCTACAGGATTTGATGAGCTCGGTACCAACCGGTACCAAAAATACCGTTACCGAAATCCTCAAAAGTGGGTACCGGTACCGAATATACCTAGTATGGTACGGTTCGGTACCGGTCGGTACTGGTACGGTACCGGTATTTGAGGGTAAAAACCGGTGAATACCTGTGCAGAACCGGTACCGAAAATATACCGATTTGGTAAATTTGAGACCGGTACCTATACCCGATACCATTTGCTGATCTCTTAATGATGTATTCCATTCTAATTTTAATTTAAAAAATAAATTATAAAGCACTGTTCCTGTTACCGAAATCCCCAAAAGTGGGTACCGGTACCGAATATACCTAGTATGGTACGGGTCGGTATCGGTCGGTACTGGTACGGCACCGGTATTTAAGGGTAAAAACCGGTGAATAACTGTGCAGAACCGATACCAAAAATACACCGATTTTGTAAATTTAAGACCGGTACCTATACCCGATACTATTTACTGATCTCTTAATGATATATTTCATTCTAAATTAATATATATTAAAAAAGAAAGTGAATGAACACTGTTCATTCAGTTTCTTTTTTATTATATACTAGTTATTTGCCGCCCGCGCGTTGCGGCGGGAACCAATGACTACAAAAGACGTGTCAGCAACGACAAACAGATACCGAATATCAAAACATAAATAAAATGACATGGTAAGGATAGTCACTCCGTCATAAAAAAACGATTTTAAATAACCTAATATATAATAATAGGACTCATACGTCCTACACGTTAGAAATTCGGTTGTTTGCAGTTCAGTTATTACGGTCCTAACACGTTAAAATATGGAAGAGCTCGGTATCGGTAACGGTAGTGAAAGTACCGATCCAGAAAATCATCGAAATTAGGTACCGGCATCGAAAATGCTCGGTACAAATACGGTATGGTATTTGAAGGTAAAAATCAATAAATACAGGTATGGTGCTAGACCAGTGTCGAACCGAAAGTAACGATTCTGAAAACGCCAAAAGGCGGGTACCAAATTGGTACCGAAAATGATTTGGTATAGTAAATTTGGTACCGATACGATACCGGTTCATTTATAGGATTTGATGCGATTTGCTCATCAATATTCTAAATATTCAAGTTAATTTTACATGCTACAATTCGTTCATTACAGAAAAAGACAAAAAAGAAAGCAAAATAAGTTGTTGTGTATATAAAACCTCATTCAAACGAAATACAGTTTACTTACTGTGTGTATGAAAAGTAATCTAAACGGTGCAATTACTTGCATTGCTGCGTTGCTACAGGATTTGATGAGCTCGTTACCAACCGGTACCGAAAATACTGGTACCGAAATCCCCAAAAGTGGGTACCGGTACCTAATATACCTAGTATGGCACGGTTCGGTACAGGTCGGTATTGGTACGGCACCGGTATTTGAGGGTAAAAACCGGTGAATACCTGTGCAGAGCAGAACCGGTACAAAAAATACACTGATTTGGTAAATTTGAGACCGGTACCTATACCCAATACCATTTGCTACTTGCATTGCTGCGTTGCTACAGGATTTGATGAGCTCGTTACTAACCGGTACCGCAAATACTGGTACCGAAATCCCCAAAAGTGGGCATCGGTACCGAATATACCTAGTATGGCACGGTTCGGTACAGGTCGGTATTGGTACGACACCGGTATTTGAGGATAAAAACCGGTGAATACCTGTGCGGAACCGGTACCAAAAATACACCGGTTTGGTAAATTTGAAACCGGTACCTATACCCAATACCATTTGCTTATCTCTTAATCATATATGAATTTTAAATAATTCTAATCTAATTCTAATATTAATTTAATAATCTAATTGTAATATGAATTTAATAACAAATCCATTGTAATATTAATTTAATAGTAAATGTACTGTTCATTATGTTTATCTTTTATCATATATGAATTATATATATATATATATATATTAATTTGTAATTGTAATATATTATATCGATCGTCCTTTTCACATATCTTTTGAAATCAACATTTGATGTAAATTTGTAATACATATATATATGCTCTTTTTGTTTAACGAGTTGACGTGAACCCGGACGTTGTGACATCATGTTGATTATGAATGTCTTTTGTATCACAATATGAGATGCGGAAATTCTTAAATATGATTTTGTACGTCCGATCATTCTGTGTCACAATCAACGACTTTTTTAGATGTGTTGAAATCTAATCACAGGGTCGTTCCAACGTTTTTGAAGGCTCTAAGCGAAATATAAAGTGGCAGCCTTTAAATTTCAGAAAAAAAAAAAAGAACATGTGCCTAAGAATTTAAACTAAAATCACTGTAAGTCGTAACGGTATGGTGATTCGCTGGCAACAGACAACTGGGAATTGGGAATGATAATGGTAGCTCTAATTAAGATATTTTCTAATGAATAACCAATACGTCGATGTATGCAACTATGCACATTAGCTGGTGTTTTTAATTAAAAAGTGTGCCTTTGAAATTGGGTCTTTTTTAAATACATAACTGTTTTTATTTTGCAATTAATTTGTTTATTTAGGTCATAACACATATATTATATATGATAACTTACTAAAAAATGAAGACCCTTATTTTTTGATGGCCCTAAGCTCGTGCCTAAGGTGGAAAACCTAACGGTCCGGCCCTATCTAATCATACGACAGATCATTATGTGACCCTTTTAGCTTTTGTCGCCAAATGTTGGATGATGTATTTAACGACGAAACAGGAACCTCATAATTGGGACGCCCGAATATAATTTTAATTTTGGATTCAATGTTTGTTACTTTCTTCTAACAATGAACGTCATCATCATAGTAAATCCCACCAATAGCAAAGCTAAGATAGGGTCTGAGGAGGGTAAAATGTAGACAACCTTACCTCTATCCTATAGGAATAGAGAGACTGCTTCCAGTGAGACCTCTTGCTCGATAGTAGTTTTGTATCAAGCCTTGGACATAAGGCACATAACACTCAACAATTGTGTACAAAAGTCGATTAGTGCATGTACGCCCTTGTCTTTCGGCTATCAACGCCACCACATGATGCATGATTAACCGTCCCTCGCTTTTTAACGTTATTTTCACGAAATTAGTAAAATAACGTTAAAATTAGTGCACTTTCACTTTTGCCCCCTGAGGACCCACACATATATACATTACATGCGCATACCGTAAGCGGGGCGACTCTTTTAACAATGAATGTATTACACATAAGAACAAATCAGCTTTTTTTAGTTGGTATTTAAGTGATATGATAAGTCGTATTTTAGTTTTTAGGGAATTGGCCTGTAATAATTCCATCTAGACCTTATTGTCCATTAATAATCTCACCTCAGAATATTCCCCCACTAGTCCCACCTTTCACCTGTTTTTCCTACAATGGGCCCCCGTTAAAAAAGCTTAACGGAGTTAAGCATTTTTCCAAATTACAAACATATTTTTAGGGCTTTTGAATAGAACGAGGATACGAGTCCATTGATGTAAAAGTTGCCTCGAAACGGTGCTCCAAACGATGAAAACGGTGCTTCAATTCGGGTGTTTAAATTTCTAATTAACCAAAATCAAGTCACTTGGAGCACCATTTCGAAGTAAGTTTTACATCAATGGACTCGTATCATCGTTCTTATCCAAAGCCCTAAAAAATTTGTTTGTAATTTGGAAAAAACCTTAACTCCGTTAAGTTTTTTTAACGGATGACCATTGTAGGAAAAATAGGTGAAAGGTGAGACTGGTGGGAGAAATATTCTAAGGTGGAATTATTAATGGCCAATAAGGCCTAGGTAGAATTATTACACCAATTCCCCTTTGTTTTTTTACTAAAATATACTTAAATAAAAACAAATGTATCTACTTACTGTACCAACCAACCATACCCTGTATATATTTTAATTAAGATGGAATCAGAAAGCTTTTAGATAATAATAATAATAATAAAACATAATCTAAATAAAATGATATACAAAAATAAAACAAAGAAGGACAACTCTTATTAAATTATATTAATAATAAAGAAAATAAAATAGATAAATAGTTATAGGTTGATGTAGGAGCTAAACTTAAGCTTTTTTTTTTTAAATTAAAGGAGTTGAGGTCAAGCCTAAACATTAAGTTTGAGAAAAATAAAATATAAGAGGATACGCTAGTTCTGACGATATTGATGTATTGGTCTTTTCTTATCCTTACACTGATATATTCCCGTGACCAAAATCAAAGATTCAATTGGACTTTCAACCTGATTCGTTTCAAACCAAGTTAGTTGTTGACTGTGCATGCACACATGTGCAAGTTAGAGATGAGGAAATCAGACCCGGTATCGGTACCGGTACTGTTACCGAACCGTACCGGTACTCACTTTTAGAGATTTTCAGTACCGGTTCTTTCGGTACCGGTTCGGTATCGAACGGTACCGAGCTCATCCCTAGTGCAAGTATTCACATTAGTTAATTTCTACTTGGGTAAAAATGACAACATCACAATTAAACTCATATCATATGCTACATCGGGTAAATGAGTTGAGTCAGAGTTTGGCTTGTTAAATTTTTGAGAGATTGAGTTTGGTTCGTGAGTAGTTTTTCAAGCTTTATCATAGGTTATTATTATTTAGTAATACATTTACATTTGTTATACATTTACTGTTGTTATAAATATTTTATATATAATATATATTATGTAGCATGTAGCAAGGTGTTATATATAACAAATATTAATATATAAATTTGTGTGTGTCAATGGTCAATAACATGATCACGAGCAAGTTTACCTTTCAACTCCAAAAAGTGTGTGCATGCCACATTTGAAATTTCCATATTTGCTGGAAGCCAACTCTATAAATACACAAGCATATGTTCATAAACTTCATATTATAGCAGAAACAAGTGCAGTTATTTTATTAGATATTATGTCGATTTCAATTGAAGCTTTGGCAATGGCGGGTGTAGGCTACGAAGAGTGGGGTATGGATTTCGAGGAATGGGAGCGTATGGAGATGGACCCACCTCCTCCCCATTTACATGCTGATGAATACGAAGATGAACATGATGAAGAACTCTCTATGATGGCAACAGACACTACAGAAGAGTTGTGTGAATCTACAGAATCCAAAAACCAACTGACGGATGTTTTTGATGATCATTTTATCATGCAATCACCAAAAACTTATACAAAGATTATGCACCTCAGTCATGGCATCAAGCGATTAAAGATGTTGGTGGTCGCGATGATGGTGATTAGATTTCTAAGGAGGCAACAAATTCTTTGAATCATTACAGTGCAATTGTATTCATTCTTAGTTCTTGTATCTACTTGTAATTAAATCGTCTTAAGTTTACTTTTCAAAAAAAAAAAAAAAATCGTCTTAAGTTAATTGTAAAATTTTCTGATTTTAATTAATAAATATGAATTGATCACTCATTTACTTGTAAATAAATTGTCTTAAGCACATTGTAATGCTTATCATGAAACACATGTTGTTTCTTCTAACATATATAAGTTATGTCTAACGAGTTTGATATTCGTAATTTTAACAAAGGCATGTTAGTTGTAATATTGTTGTCAAAGAAATGACCACCTGTTGTGTTAATGGTGTTGATATTATGTATCTGCTTCATATATATTGAAAGTAATTAGGTTAATTGTCATGAGTGAACAAATAAAAAAAATTGGTCCGCATATTATATAAAAGTGTAGTATGTAATTTTAATATTTGTTATTTTTGAGTTTGTCAAAAATGATAAAGTTAAGACTGAAATATAAAAGCTATTATTGTTATCATAACTAAGAAAGTCAACAGGTTTTTTTCCTAAGATATTTTGCAATGTAATCATATTTATTAGATTACAGCTTTAACTGGTCACTAAACCTTCAGTCACATATCAAATTTTACCCTTAATTATATTAAAAATGAAAATTAACCTATAAATAATCTCTAATAGATGTCATTGGCCATTGACATTCCCACTTGTGAATATTCCCCTGCCAGTCAAATATTTCACCTATTTTTCCTCCACCAGTCCCCTGCTAAAAAACTTATCTCCGCTAAGTTTTTTTCCGAATTACAAACAGATGTTTTAGGGCTTTTAATTAGAACGACGATACGAGTCGATTGATGTAAAACTTACCTCGAAACGGTCCTCCAAACGACTTGATTTTTGTTAATTAGAAGTTTAAACACCCGAATTGAAGCACCGTTTTCGTCATTTGGAGCACCGTTTCGAGTTAAGTTTTACATCAATCGACTTGTATCATCGTTCTGATCAAAAGCCCTAAAAGATCTATTTGTAATTCGAAAAAAAAAACTTAACGGAACTCCGTTGGGGTTTTTTAACCGGGGACCGGTAGAGGAAAAATAGGTAAAAGATTGGACTGATAGAAGGAATATTCAAAAGTGAGACTCCTAATGGCCAAATATCAATTTCCCTATTTAAAATATCCCTTAGACTAGAGGGTATGGAGAGTCCCATCCTCAAGAGGATGGGCCGCCACATCACCGCCACGTAGGAAGGGTTTGAGGGTGATGGACCTAAGGGGTGGGGGATGAACCTCTTTATATATATATATATATATATATATATATATATATATATATATATATATATATATATATATATATACACACATATATATGGTATATGTGAGAAAAGGAGAGAGGAGAGAGGCCCGTCGACTTCGTCTGTGGGGAGCCGGATACGCCGGGACGGAAGCAGGGGGCGGTGTGGGGGACCGGCGCCAGGCCTCGCCGGGCCTAAGCCGGCCCCCATACCGCTTAGTCTTAGAAATGACGGAGATGTAAACAAAATGAGTACTTGTAACAACTTTTATATAAATTTTGATGTGATATGGTTTAGTTTTGTGTTTGTTGTATTATGCATAAATTTTGTACTTCTTGGATTATGTTTAATCTATAAAATTTGATATATGGTTGTATTTTGTTTATGATGTATTTATTTAAAGTGTATAGTTGGATTATGTTTAAACTTTCATATGTAACTAGAAGATTGACACGTGCGTGGCCAACGAAATTGACATGTTGTTGATCAGATTCACATTTACAATGTGTTAAAGATATTTGTGTCGGTTAAGTCTGCATTACTATCTTACAGGGGCGGACCCACCACCATGCCAAGGTGGGCAGGCGCACCCCCGAGAAAAAAAAATTATGTTAATTTCCGAAGAAAATCCCGTCCGCACCCCTTGGAATTTTTCGTCCGCACCCCTTGGAATTTTTCGGTCGCACCCTTGGCATTTTTTCGTCCGCACCCTGTAGGTAAAAAATATTATGGATTTATATCTGATTTTTATAAAAAAATATTAGTAAAGTCTGATTTTTTATAAAAAAAAAACTATAAACAATAAGCCCATTAGTCCTTCAATTAGCCCAAACCCCTTCAATTAGCCCAAACCCCTTCAATTAGTCCGGCTCCCGCCCTTCTGGCTTCTTCTGCGACCTGCGTTCTTCCTGCCCAGCGACATCATCATTCATCACTCAATACTCATCTGCAGCAAAGTCCAGCAACAACAGAATTCCGGCCGGAAACTGACCGGAATCCAGCAGCAACACAGCAACGGCCGGCGACTGAGCAACAGAACAAAAACTAACCGGTAAGTTTTATGGTTTTTGATGATTTTACTTGATGATTTACTACCTTAGATGATTTTTATGATGGTTTTTTTGATGATTTTAATTGAAAAAACTTGTGTTTTTAGTCGTTGGTTTACTGCCTTAGATGAAATCTTGTTATTTAGATGATTTTTAGTGGTAATTAAACAATTCTAGGGCTTGATTGCTTGAATGGTTGAAAGTTAAAATTAAACAAATAGGTTATGGATTAATTTGATTGTGATAGGAACCATGAGTAGAGACGTTATGGCGCGATTTCTCAAGAGGAAAGTGGATACATCTTCCGAACTAATTGATTTGGATACTCTTCCTTCGGATCCGTATGATCGCAAGCCGATAGAATCATATAACGTGAATCAAAAGGATGCGATTAGAAGGGCATATATACTTAGAGGACCGTATCAACCAAGAGGTATCGAATTCCCACAAACAAAGTTTCAAGGTGACGAGTTAAGAAAATTTAAGGAAGAATGGTATGACAAACATGAGTATTAGGATGGTTAGAGTATAGCTCAAAATCGGATCGTGTGTTTTGTTTAGGAGCCACTTCGAAGATGGTAGAGACACATTTGTGTGCGGTGGGTATAACAATTGGAAAAAGGTACATGCGTCACTTAAAAAACATGTTGGTTTAGTTAATAATCTACACAACAAATGTTTCCAAATGAGTGCCGATTTAGTTAACGAAAATCAAGTGGTACACACACAATGGGACAATAGGACCCCTAAGGAGAAACGTGAATACCGACTTAGACTTAGTGCTTCTACTTTGCTTGGGAAAAGGTTGTTGAATGGCGCATTGGCGTTTCGTGGACATGATGAATCAAAAGATTCATTAAATAAAGGGAATTTCTTAGAGCTTTTAGAACTCATGGGTGAAATGAATGAAGAGCTTGCTAACGTTATCTTAGAGAATGCACCCGCGAATAACCAAATGACAAGTCTTAAAATTCAAGCGGACATCAAACATTGTTATGCTCAAGAGGTAATTAAACAAATTTTAGAGGAACTTGGTGATGATGTTTTTTCTTTATTAGTAGATGAATCATGTGATGTATCAAAAAAAGAACAAATGGCGGTTGTTATTCGTTTTGTTGATAAAGTTGGGATTGTTAAGGAGCGTTTTATTGGGCTTGTTCATGTCAAAGAGACAAGCGCAATAACACTCAAAACGGCTATTGATGATATATTGGCACGTTATGGGTTAAGTTTGAAAAGGATTAGAGGCCAAGGCTATGACGGGGCAAATAACATGTCGGGCGAGTTTAACGGCCTAAGGGCTCTAATCTTAAAGGAAAACGTTTCGGCCTTTTATATTCATTGCTTTGCACACCAACTTCAACTAGTTGTTGTGGCGGTGGCGCACAAACACACACCAATTTGGAGAGTTTTTGAAACGATAACATGTTTAACAAATGCCATTTGTGCATCTTCTAAACGACAAGATATGCTTCGTGAAAGCCAAAGAAGACAATTGGAAAAAATGGAAGACGTACTTTGTACCGGAAGTGGGTTGAACCAAGAAATGACACTTTCAAGGCCCAGGGATGCACGTTGGAATTCCCTTTACAAGACACTTTCCCGTTTAATTTCTTTATACCTAAACATTATGGAAGTTCTTGGATGGTTAGTAGAAATGGGTCAAACTCTTCCTTGTAGTAGACAAGCGGACGGACTTCTAGAGGATATGAAAAAATACGACTTTGTACTTACATACACTTGATGGAGCATATTCTAAACATCACACATACGTTGTCCCAATGTCTTCAAAGAAAGGAGCAAGATTTGATGAATGCGGTTAAATTGGTTTCTTCCACCAAAAACCAACTTGAAAAGTTTAGGTTGGAAGGTTTTAATGAGTTCTTGGAGAAGGTTAACTCCTTTTGTGACAGGTATGAACTTGAGGTGAAAAAATTGGTTGATGAATACGTTAACCCAAGGTGGCCAAGAAGAAAGACGAACATCACAAATCGGCATTATTACGAGTATAATTGCTTCAATGCGGTTCTTGATTTGCAAATACAAGAATTTGGGAACCGTTTTAATGAGGTAACATCGGAACTACTTGTTTGTATGAGTTGTTTGAGTCCTTGCGATAATTTTAGTGCATTTGACATTCCAAATATACTAAAGCTAGCCGAGAAGTATCCATATGATTTCAATGAAGAGGAAAAACGAAGGCTTCCGGTTCAACTCGGAAACTACTTTAATTTTGTGAAAAAAGGTAAACAATTCGCCAACTTGGATGGTTTATCAAGTCTTGTAAGGTTAATGTTTTCAACAAATATTCACGTTACTTTTACATTGGTATATCGGTTATTGAAGCTTGTTCTCGTATTACCCGTCGCAACCGCAACCGTTGAAATATGTTTTTCGGCAATGAAGAATGTGAAGGCCGACTTGCGTAATCGGATTGGGGATGAGAATTTAAGTGATAGTTATGTATGTTATATAGAGAAAGACTTGCTTAAGAAAGTAGCTTTAGATGATGTTTTGGATAGATTTCAAAAAATGAAAACCCGTAGGGCGATGTTTTAATTATGTTTGTACAAAGTTTGACGTGTTTTCCAAATATATAAATTTAGTTTGATGTTCTTTTGTCTTATATAACCCGGCCCGACCCGACCCGACCCGATACAACTGATTTTTTTTACTTATGTACCTAGGGGCCTAAAATTTTTAAAAATGTTCCGCACCCCCATGGAAAAATTCCTGGGTCCGCCACTGCTATCTTATACAAATAAGTAATTCACCAAATAATCTCAATACAATTAATGGTATCATAACTACTACGTTAAATGACTTGTATCTATATAAATAACATATCGTATTAAGCTCCCCGCGTTGCGACAGAGGTGTAAAACCGTGACAAATAGCACCAATGTCACACTATAGCCAACGACCACCAACATTGAAGTTGCGGCGTCTTAACGTGGAAAAATTAGACCGACATATAAAAATAGAAATAATAACTAACTCGATTTAGTACTCGCATGTTGTGACAAACTTATCAAACAGGAAAAAATAGACGACGTAAACACACTGAACCACACACGTACGTTTGTAACATCCTTACTATTATTTAACGATTTCCGTATAATAATCAAGAATAAAATGGGTAATTAAGTATATCCATTCATATAAAAATGCGGGTTTATTAAAAACTTTTACAAATAAAAGTTATACAACTTAATCCAATTAGGTTCGTTGTTAAAAGAACGTAGTAGCAATGCGCGGAAGCTCGAATCTTGAACGTGTTCGGTTCTTTGTTGAACTTGATCGTCCTCCGGTACAAGAATTTTACCTACAACTCATAAAAACATGAGTTAGATTATTCATACGTAGCTTAAAACGCATTTCAATGGGTTCACAATGCAAAAACGGTTAAATAACGAATTTTCACGTATCTGGCACCCTGTGGCGTCGCGCGACGGCCTAAGGCCTCCCCCGTCGCGCGGTGCGACGCCTTAATTTGTCCAGAATGTTTCAGCATGCTGCTGCATTTTCCAAGCTCCGATTTCATTCGTAATTCTAAATTCAAAGCTTCATAACTTTTTGTCTACTTATCCCTTTTACGCGATTCTTTTTCCTACGCGTTCGTAATTTAATTCTCCATCTCATGGAGTAAGAATCCGACATCTGAATTTACAAAATCCGAGACTTTTAAGCTTTTGGCTTAAAATATATTTACTAACTTTTTGACCCGTTCGTGTATTTATCAAACAAACAAGTTTGTTTGACCCTTATTTCTCATGAACCTATTAAATTCAATGATGTTTATCATATTAGGTTCCAATTACAGGTTCATATACCTTCTTAAACTCATTTTCGCTCATATGCGTATTTTGAGCCGTTAAGGGTATTTAAGCATATTTTAAGCACGAATCGCTTTCATTCATTTCTAAATACATATGTTCACATTTCTTATCAAATGATCTTCCACCACAACTATATTTGTGGTGGATTTAATGTGGTGATCTATATTTTCCGAGTTTTACCTCTTAAATTATCATTTTACGACAAAGACTCTTTTAGAGTCATTTGACCCAAGGTTTCATATCTAACCTTTTAGACACATCCGAAGGGTTTACTTTATTCAAACGCTTATTTCTAAACAACCCATAAGGGTCGTTTGTCCAGTTTATCAATAAAGGGCGTTTTGGTCAATTTTAACCTTTCATTTACGACGAAGGACTTTTAAAGGTATGTTTAACCAAAATCTCACTTTTTAAATTATGTCTTGTTTAAATAATCATTATGGTTTCAAAACACAATGATTATAACTTAGATCATTCGTTTTACCTAAAAAGATAACCAAATATCCATTTTTGACCTTGTCTAACTCTTATAGAACCTCAAGTTCTAAATGATGAGTTGAACCATTTTACATACCTGACTCGGATCAATATATGGACCCGTATTAATATCTTGCCTTAATAGCCGCTAAGTAATAGCGATGCAACTATCCATTAGATATTTAATCATGTAATCATACAACTCGACAAAATCATTAGTCGATATTGTCAAAGGGTGATATCTTCACCTTTTGACTCCTTTGGTCTAAGTGACCATTTATCTTTGCGAGATGAATTTATTACCATCTCGTCTAAATTACTCGCTCCGGCTTACACCGTATGGTCATTTTATTTATAACCTATTTCTTAACTCATTTGACCCATTATGGCTTATGCCATAAAGTGTCTTTCAAAAAAAACTAACGGTTATTGTCAACAAGTGACCGAATTACCGTTTTACCCTTAATAGTTATGTTGGTTTACCCTATAAGGTAACCATCCAAAACTCGTTTTCTATTAGTCATTGCATGACTAAATAATCGTATTAGTCCTTTTTAACCATTAAACATGGTTTATTGTAGTCTTTTGTCCCGACCCATACATGTCGTGTCGGAACATCTTAATCCAATTGTTTATTTATCTTACTTGTAATCAATACAATAAGAAATATTCTATAATTTAACAAGAATGTAAGTTTTACTTACCTTGCGTCCGAATTGTACTTTTCCTTCTTCTTTGATTCGTTTGACCCGCTTCCTTCCCAAGCTTCCACCTAGCTTGCCAAGCGTCAAACTATTATTGAAATTGTAAGATGGTTAGATTAGTCATAATCATTTACGACTATTCCATCCTATGCTTCTTATGTCGAATTAATTATTCGATCATATACTTTATCAATTATCCGATAAGCATCATTCTTATGTTACCGGTTTAATCATTTTAACACCTGATGATATTAAACATCATTCTAATCAAGAATATATCATCATCTTCATTTTATCATACAAACCCGGTTCCTAGTAAGTATGATCATGTACTTGAACACGCTATTTTGTTCAAGTATTTCTTGATTACAATCATATATGATAATCCTAAACACAATTATATCATCAAGTTCTTCTTACGATTAAAACCCACTTAACCTAGTGTGGTAAATCATCAAATCCTTCAATTCATAGTATGTTATGTATGATTTTCACTTAGGGTTTTGTTCCTAAGCAAGTATACATCACTAATCTAGCCATAGCTTCTCTAATCCATGCCTAATTCGTGATTAGGATGATTATCAAATTTTTACAACTTCACGAATCATCAAGATTTTACATACCTTATGATCCTCGTGTTCGGGTGATCGTTAATTCACGTTCGATTGTGAATTTGGGCTTCGCTTGACCCTTCAATTTGATGATTATATTGATGGCTAGGGTTTGGCTCCTTAGGAGCTTCCCTGAGCTCGATCCAGAACACACACTTGAAGTGTGTGTTTTGTTTCGATTTTTCTTATTAAATAACCTTGTTAAGTTATCCCCGTTTAGCCCCTCGTGTTTGGTTCGTTATTAAGTAGGCCACAACCTACTTATTTCTAATAATATTCCCACTTATTAACTAGATTAAACATTCCTAATTGACTTAGTGGGTTTGGGGAATTTATGACTAAGTTTATTTTAAGTCCCGTTAACTCGGGCCTTCTATAAACTTTATTTCAACAAAAGCCTTTATACAACCTTTACTTAATATTAGGTTTATTTATTTAAATCATAATATTTACCGGGTTTATTTTACCACTAACGGTACTTTACCCGTCTTTTATTATTAACGTGGTTTGATTACCAAACCCGTTTTCGGGGTGTTACAACGTTGCCCCATGTTAGCTCGCAAAATTTAGAACGAAACGTATAACAAAACGTAAAATCGTTGAACCACACACACACACATTGTGCTGTGTTAAGTCGCAAAATTTATATCTAAACGTAAAACAAAAATTTTTGCAAAATATGAAAAACATAGCGGATCAAAGTTGAAAGTAAAAAGGTTGTGAGGTTAAATTGGAAAAACTAAAAACTTTTGGGTTAAAACTACCAAATCAAGTAGTTTGGGTTTAAAGTGAAACATCAATTTTTTTTTTTTTAAAAAACCCCCCAAAACATGGGGTACAACACCACTAAGCATCATGTACAACACAACTATGTATAAAAAACTCATTAAGTATCATGTATAAACCCACTATGCACAAAAATCTTTCAAATTAATAGTATATAAATTTTAAATAAAGAATTATGAGAACCGCATAATAAACTTCTACATCGTACTTATGTGATAAAGTGGAAGAGAGTACAATTGTTAATGCACTCCTATATTAAAAATTTGTTATTTATTGAGTGCCCTTCTAATTAGAAATAATATATAACAAAATGTTACAAAATTTCTTATGGTTTACAATGTCTCTTGTGAAAAGAACCGAACGGAAAAGGATTCATCTAAGGTGTTACAATGTTATGTACTTTATTTTTAGAAACTTGTATTCGCAATTCATTTTCAACCTTTGTAATCTCGAGACTTTGATCATAATGGAAATAAATTCTTATACATACACTCGTTATACGTATACTTTAAATAGACGTAATACACCATCAAATACATGCTTACGTGAGAAACCAATACATATAATACTCAATACTATCATACATGCATACAATACACTCTTACTATGCCTACATACATGTCAAACACTTAGAATGCACTAAAACAAAAGCACATAATACAAAATCCACTTTCTGGTAGATATTCTAATGCAACCCTTATGTTCAACAAAGTTGCATTAGAGTCAAATGCAACTCATTTGAAAATTTTTGCATTAAGCCTATTTTCTATTAGTGGAAGGTCCAGCTTCTGAGCCGAAGGTGCATGAAGGCGACCTTCGTGACCACCTTTGTCCCTTATACTCATGAAGGTGCACGAAGGAGTGACCTTCTGTAACAACTGCCACTAAAATCAATAGTTAGGACAATAATTAGTTAATAAGGAAACCCTAATTAAGACACCCAATTAATTCTGCACTAGCCCTAAAATTTTCAGAATGATCGGAATCAGGATCAGGGCCCCTAAAACTCGAGGGGGGTAAACCCTAGTTGATAATTATCTTAATTAAAACGTTGCTTTGTTCTAATTGGTTGAAAAGTTGAGTCACCCAAGCTACAACCGAGCCTAGGCAGCCTATATTTAGACTGCTTAGCTTACGGACCGTAAAGGGTCCGGCTTACGGTCCGTAAGGAGGTCCCAAAACTTGCTATAAATAGCCGACATTGGCACTTAACTGTTGAACTTGGAACGACGTGAATAGCTTCTGTAGACGTTGAATTATAGCTGTTATACCACAATTAAACACACACGATCACGAGGTGCTGCCGCAATCAGGGTAATAACTCGATCGCTATTACGATTCAACGTCCGATCGATTATAACTATCCAACAATTGTCCGAGTGCTGCTCAAATTGAGTTTGTACTTTATTATTCATTGTGATTTCGACTTGAATGTTTGAGTGCTGTTCGAATTCGGACTATGCTCTGTCATTCGTTGTGAATCCATTGAATTGTTAAGTATTGCACTTAATAATAGTTGTGAGGGTTTAATCTCGTGAATTGACGTAACTGCTGAATTAGTTACTAATCCCGTTTGTGTGTACATTGTTATTTAAATTAGGTTAAAAGGCTAATCAGTAAAGCTTATACTCTGCTCGTAAATCTGCAATGTGAGTCATTCTCTTTTTATCAACTGTTTTACAAAACTCCAAGTTATTTTCCAAAGTTATAATTACAGGGATTAAGTCTATGTAATCACCAAATTACAGCCGGTATGTGGGGTTTTGTATACATTACTTATTTCCCGTCACACTTGGACAAACGGGTGGCCAAGGGGTGATCTGACCACAGTCACAGACACCATTGGACAAATGGGCTAGCCAATGGATGGTCGAGTGACAAATACTGTGGGTAGTTGGTTTGATATCAGAAACATTGTAATTCCCCTTAATACTGTAGATTATAACAAACGTGTCGTTTTCAGTAAACTGAATGATTCACTCAGTATTTCCCTGCTGACAAAACCTTTTCCAAACATGTTTCAGGTGATCTGGTATGAGCAAAGAAAAGTGCCGTGGAGCACTCACAGCTTAGAAAAGTGGCTCAATGTAAATAAATAAATGAACATGTTTTGAAAATAAAGATTTCCCTGAGAAATCACAGTATTGTAAATTTTGGGAATTTATTCCTAAATTATGAAACGAGCAGTTTTAGTTATTAAAGAGATCCTGTTTTAAAAAAGACTTCCGCTGTCGCCTAAATTAAATACCACGGGATTCCTGTCCCGCGGCTCCTGAAACGGGTCAAACCGGGTCGGGGGCCGTGACAGGAAAAGGTGGTATCAGAGCCACTGTTTTAAGCTTACTGATTAAGCTCATTGTTCTAATTAAAGTTTATCGAAAGTTTATTTGTCATTCTGTGAATATATGCTTATTAACTGATTAATTGTTAAAATTACAGTATGGGTAAACAAAAGATTTCTGCTATCTATCGCAAATTAGATAGTACACCTAAAGAACAGGGAACCTCTTCCTCCAAATCTCCCACCAAATTAGAAGAAGGAATCTTTGTCCATAAGGCAAATTATGAAAACCCACTTACACCGGAGAAAAGGAATTCAATCCTTAGAAAAGGTCAAGAGAAAAAGAAACCCCGAACCAAGAGAGTGAGATTTAACCCAGAAATTCAGGAAATTAATAATAATCCACCAGGGGAAAATAACTTAGATGAAAAATGGGCAAATCTGTATCTGCTCGCTACTGTAGCAGAAAATGCAAATTTTTAAGCTTTAAACCTAGAAATATTTACTTCCCAGTAAATAAATAAATAAGATCTGAGTGTGTTCTGTTTGCTGTATGTTGTACAAATTGGTATGCAATAAAAATGTTTATTTGTTAAGCTTTGTTCCAAAGTTTTAACTTAGCATTTTGTGCATTTTGCATATATGCCGTACAGCATGAACGAGATGTCAGAAGCATTTCAGAATCTTAACCTCTATCCTGTGCCGATTGAAGTCTCCCACAACTTCACTGGTTACATTGCTGACATAGAGGAACCTCTGGAATTCCAAGCGCCACCACTGGAAAAAGCCAAACCTAAAAAGAAGAGAAGATATGTAGGGTGGCGAAAAGTGCGTAGAAGGAAACCTAGGAGACTCCCTAAAATAGAAAATCCTGTGAGTGTAAGCAAGGGAAAAGAAATAGAAACCGGAGAAAGTTCCAAGCCAGCAGTAGGGATAGACCTAAAGCAAAAGGGAATAGAGATCGGAGAAAGCTCTAAACAGTCTGAGGAAACCACATTCCAGGACGAAATAGACCGCCTACTGGATAATTGTGATGTTCTAGAGCCTATCAACAATAATCTCTTCTCTTATCTTGCTACAGCCCAATTCCCAATAAACCTAGGACCAGCTATTCCAGACCCACTAGTTCACACCCGACCATTAGGCCAAATGGAGGAATGGTGGACCAATGACTGGCAATTCCAAAATATAATTAATAGTCCCTATAGTTTTCTCCCACAGTTTGATCCAGAACCTATCCCTAATCCGCCAATGAGCTATGAAAATTTAGCTAAGCTACGTCAGTTTGGTGAAGAACTGATAGGCACCGGGAATAGGATCCGAGAAATGGGGGAGCAGATTTCTTGGAAGTACGACGAGAGGGAACGTCGTTACTGAAACTGCCAGTGGACCAAAAGATAGGAAAGGGTTGAAAAAGTTTGTTTGTATTATAACTAATATAGTAAAACTGATTCTGTAAAATGGGCAATAAAACACTGTAAGATAAAAAGTGTGTATTGAAGCAGGTATAATATATGAAACAAAACAGAAGTCGAGGCATCGACAATTTTGACTATGTTTGCATGTTATGTTGATCTATGTGTTTTTTTGTGTATATATATGTGATTTTAATATTAATAATTAGACACTAATAATTTCTAATTAACAGATGGAAAATGCTAATAGTGAACCAGTTAATGAAGTAAATCAGTCTGAGCAAAATCAGGAAGATCAATATATAACTAGACAAGATATTGAACACTTTATTGCTCAAGGGATAGCCAATGCTATTCCAGAAATTGTGGTTGCTGTTTAGAAACCTGCCGAACCACAATTAATTCCTAGTAAACGTATTCTGGAAGATAACGGCAGTAACAGCATAAATGGAGGCGGCAATCATGACGATCATGATCCGCAACAGGCTCCACTCCCTAAGAGAATGAAAGCTGCAACGTCTGGTTGCACTTACAAAGAATTTCTTGCCTGTAAACCCGTAGAATTTGTAGGTAATGAAGGGGCAACTGCAACACTGCGTTGGTTAGAGAAAACCGAGGCAGTAATCGCAATAAGTAAATGTGCTGAAGAAGATCAAGTGATGTATGCATCAAACTTGTTCAAAGAAGGGACGTTAGAATGGTGGAACACGGTGCTACAAGCAAAAGGAAGAAGGGTGGCTTATGCAATGAACTGGGAAGAATTTAGGAGTCTTGTCGAAAGAAAATTTTGTCCCGAATACGAGAAGGAACAAATGACAAACAAGTTCCTGAGTCATCGTATGTTAGGTGTAGACTGTCGAGGATATACTTCGACATTCTTCGAATATGCGAGAGTGGTACCTTCCCTGGCTTCGCCAGAACCGGTACTTATTTTCCGTTATATTTGGGGATTAATTGGAGAAATCCGTAACATCGTTAAAGCTGCGAGACCACGCACAATTGACGATGCTGTGGAATTAGCTAATACCTTAACCGATGAACTAGTCCGCACCAGAGAAGAAGATCGCAAGAAAGAATTGGCTCAGAAGATTACCCAAGGATTTTGCATGGGTAATAATAGCAATAAATTCAAGAAAAGAGGAACCGGGCAATACTCGTCACCTCCTTTCTGTTGAAATTGCAAAAAGAAACACTATGGACAGTGCAATATATTTTGCAACTTCTGCAAGGTGAAAGGACATCGGGAGGAAGACTGCAGAAGGAAAACAAAAGTTTGTTATAACTGCAGAGAAACAGGGCATTTCCAGTCTGAATGTCCTAAGTTAGCTAAACCAGCAGACAGTAGAGCTAAAACGACTGAAGGAACTACTAAGAAAAATGCTCGCGCATTCCAGCTGACCACTCAAGAAGCCAAACTCATTCCAGACGTGATAGCGGGTACGTTCTTAGTGCATAACGTCTATGCAAAAGTATTATTTGATTCTGGTGCAAACCAAAGTTTCATTAATACTGCATTCTGCCAAGCTCTTAACTTACCTCTAAATACCCTTAGGCAGATCTTTTCTGTTGAAACGGCAGATGGAAATTCTGTCAACATAGACAAGGTTTTGCAAGAAGTAAAAATAGAATTGCTAGGTCATAAGTTTTCTGCAAACCTGTTACCTATGAATTTAGCCGGATTCGATGTAGTGTTAGGAATGGATTGGTTAATAGCCAACCATGCCCGAATCCTGTGTGATAAGAATTCCGTAGAAATCCGTACTCCCACAGGAGAAGTAATTCTAATTATAGGAGATAGACCTCGGAAGCCACTGAAATTCATTTCAGTAATGAAATTGGCTAGTTATTCAAGGAAACAAGAAATGGTGTATATGATTTCTGTAATCATTAACACTAAAAGTAAGGAACTCCAGGACATCCCTATAGTTTCAGAATACCCAGATGTTTTTCCTGAAGACTTACCTGGTTTACCACCTGATAGGGAAGTAGAGTTTAGAATTCATTTAATTCCAGGTACTGCACCAATAGCTAAGACACCTTTTCGATTAGCACCTACTGAAATGCTAGAATTGAAAAAGCAGTTAGATGAATTACTAAGCAAAAGATTCATACAACCTAGTTCATCCCCTTGGGGTGCACCAGTGTTGTTTGTAAAGAAGAAAGATGGATCAATGAGAATGTGTATCGATTATAGGGAATTGAATAAGGTTACAATTAAGAACCGATACCCATTACCTAGGATTAATGATCTTTTTGATCAATTGCAAGGAGCTAGGTATTTCTCTAAGATAGACTTAAGATCTGGATATCACCAGTTGAAAGTGCAAGAGGAGGACATACCTAAAACTGCTTTTAGAACTAGGTATGGTCATTATGAGTTTACAGTCATGCCCTTTGGATTAACAAATGCTCCAGCTGCATTTATGGACATGATGAATAGGATCTGTAAACCATACTTGGATAAATTTGTGATCGTTTTCATTGACGATATACTCATTTATTCCAAAAGTCAAGAGGAACATTGTGAGCACTTGCATACACTCTTAACTTTGTTAAGAAAGGAAAAGCTTTATGCCAAATTCTCAAAATGCGAATTCTGGCTACAAGAAGTGCAATTTTTAGGTCATATGGTGAATCACGAAGGAATTCACGTAGATCCTGCTAAAATAGAAGCAATCACGAATTGGAAAGCTCCACGAACGGCTATGGAAGTTAGAAGTTTTCTAGGCTTAGCTGGATATTATAGACGATTTATTAAAGATTTTTCTAGGATAGTTGTACCTTTAACTAAGCTAACCTGTAAAGCCGTTAAGTTTGAATGGGGATCTAGACAAGAGGAAGCTTTTAGGATTCTAAAGCACAAATTGACAAATGCTCCAATTTTAGCTTTACCCGAAGGAACCGAGGATTTTGAAGTATACTGTGATGCTTCAAAATTAGGATATGGATGTGTGTTGATGCAACGCAAAAAGGTAATTGCGTATGCCTCTAGGCAATTGAAAAAGCACGAAGAAAATTATACAACTCATGATCTAGAGTTAGGAGCCATAATTTTCGCCCTTAAGATTTGGAGACATCATCTGTATGGAAGTAAGTTTACTGTCTATACGGACCATAAGAGTTTAAAGTATATATTTGGGCAAAAAGAGTTAAATATGAGGCAAAGAAGGTGGATGGAAATCTTAAGTGATTACGACTATGATATTCAGTATCACGAAGGAAAAGCGAACGTAGTCGCAGATGCCTTAAGTCGTAAATATTATGAAAAGCAAAAGCGAGTCCGTGCTCTTAGGTTAAATCTACAATTAGATTTAATTGAACAAATAAAGGAAATTCAAGGAACGGCAATCAAGGACGATGCAGAAGGAATGAAAGGTTACCTAAAAGAATTAGAACAAGGAAAAGATGGAATTTGGAGATTCCACAAGAAACGAGTTTGGGTACCTAGGCAAGGAGAATTAAGAAATAAGATTTTAGAAGAATCTCATAAATCTAGGTATACTATACATCCAGGAAATAATAAGATGTACCAAGATTTAAGAAATAATTTTTGGTGGATAGGAATGAAAAAGGATATAGCCGAATACGTATCTAAGTGTTTAACCTGTTCACAAGTTAAAGCCGAACATCAGAAACCTTCAGGACTACTACAACAGTTAGAAATGCCTGTATGGAAATGGGAACTCATAACAATGGATTTTGTTACTGAGTTACCCAGAACCAGAAAAGGTAATGATGCTATTTGGGTAATTGTGGATCGATTAACCAAATCAGCTCATTTTCTACCAATGAAGGAAACCTTTAGCATGGAAAGGTTAGCCAAGTTGTATGTAGATAAAGTAGTATCCTTACATGGAGTCCCACTCTCCATTGTATCGGATAGAGATAGTCGTTTTACTTCCCGTTTCTGGACAAGTTTCCAAGAAGCAATGGGAACTCGACTTAATTTAAGTACTGCATATCATCCTCAAACAGACGGACAAAGTGAAAGGACGATACAAACCCTGGAAGACATGCTCCGAGCATGTGTAATTGACTTTGGTGGTAATTGGGATAGCCATTTACCATTAATTGAATTCTCCTATAACAATAGTTATCATTCGAGCATCGAAGCTGCTCCATTCGAAGCACTGTATGGACGCAAGTGCAGAACCCCTGTTTGTTGGGCAGAGATAGGAGAAAGCCAGTTATCAGGACCAGAGATTGTGCAAGAAACTACTGACAAGATATCGCAAATCAAGGAAAGACTGAAGACTGCTAGAGATCGTCAGAAGAGCTATGCAGACAATCGCCGTAAGCCATTAGAATTCCAAGTCGGAGACAAAGTACTATTAAAAGTTTCCCCTTGGAAAGGAGTAGTACGATTTGGTAAGAAAGGAAAACTGAGTCCCAGATATGTTGGACCATTCCCAGTAATCCAACGAATAGGACCAGTAGCTTATCGTTTACAACTACCAGAAAAATTAGCTGGAGTACATGATGTGTTTCATGTATCCAATCTCAAGAAATGTCTATCAGACGAATCCCTGGTAGTACCTCTTCAAGATGTAGAGGTAAATGAAAAACTGAAATTCGTAGAAAAACCACTACAAATAGAAGATCGGAAGATTAAGTTTCTCAAACATAAACGACTGGTGTTGGTCAAAATCAAATGGGAATCCAAGAGAGGACCAGAATATACTTGGGAACTGGAATCAGAGATGAAGCAAAAGTATCCTCATCTATTTCAGTAAATCTCGAGGACGAGATTTTTCTCAAGGTGGGGAGGATGTAACAACTGCCACTAAAACCAATAGTTAGGACAATAATTAGTTAATAAGGAAACCCTAATTAAGACACCCAATTAATTCTGCACTAGCCCTAAAATTTTCAGAATGATCGGAATCAGGATCAGGGCCCCTAAAACTCGAGGGGGGTAAACCCTAGTTGATAATTATCTTAATTAAAACGTTGCTTTGTTCTAATTGGTTGAAAAGTTGAGTCACCCAAGCTACAACCGAGCCTAGGCAGCCTATATTTAGACTGCTTAGCTTACGGACCGTAAAGGGTCCGGCTTACGGTCCGTAAGGAGGTCCCAAAACTTGCTATAAATAGCCGACATTGGCACTTAACTGTTGAACTTGGAACGACGTGAATAGCTTCTGTAGACGTCGAATTATAGCTGTTATACCACAATTAAACACACACGATCACGAGGTGCTGCCGCAATCAGGGTAATAACTCGATCGCTATTACGATTCAACGTCCGATCGATTATAACTATCCAACAATTGTCTGAGTGCTGCTCAAATTGAGTTTGTACTTTATTATTCATTGTGATTTCGACTTGAATGTTTGAGTGCTGTTCGAATTCGGACTATGCTCTGTCATTCGTTGTGAATCCATTGAATTGTTAAGTATTGCACTTAATAATAGTTGTGAGGGTTTAATCTCGTGAATTGACGTAACTGCTGAATTAGTTACTAATCCCGTTTGTGTGTACATTGTTATTTAAATTAGGTTAAAAGGCTAATCAGTAAAGCTTATACTCTGCTCGTAAATCTGCAATGTGAGTCATTCTCTTTTTATCAACTGTTTTACAAAACTCCAAGTTATTTTCCAAAGTTATAATTACAGGGATTAAGTCTATGTAATCACCAAATTACAGCCGGTATGTGGGGTTTTGTATACATTACTTATTTCCCGTCACACTTGGACAAACGGGTGGCCAAGGGGTGATCTGACCACAGTCACAGACACCATTGGACAAATGGGCTAGCCAATGGATGGTCGAGTGACAAATACTGTGGGTAGTTGGTTTGATATCAGAAACATTGTAATTCCCCTTAATACTGTAGATTATAACAAACGTGTCGTTTTCAGTAAACTGAATGATTCACTCAGTATTTCCCTGCTGACAAAACCTTTTCCAAACATGTTTCAGGTGATCTGGTATGAGCAAAGAAAAGTGTCGTGGAGCACTCCCAGCTTAGAAAAGTGGCTCAATGTAAATAAATAAATGAACATGTTTTGAAAATAAAGATTTCCCTGAGAAATCACAGTATTGTAAATTTTGGGAATTTATTCCTAAATTATGAAACGAGCAGTTTTAGTTATTAAAGAGATCCTGTTTTAAAAAAGACTTCCGCTGTCGCCTAAATTAAATACCACGAGATTCCTGTCCCGCGGCTCCTGAAACGGGTCAAACCGGGTCGGGGGCCGTGACACCTTCGTGGCCACCTTCGCTTTCCAAACACATGAAGGAGTGACCTTCGTGGTCACTTTTTCCCTTCAGGCACACAAAGGTGCACGAATATGCACGAATGTGCCACCATCGTGTACACCTTAGCGGATTGATGCTAAGGACGGGATTTCTGCGTGATTTTGAGTAGAATGTGTTTAAAATCACTCCTTTTCACCTTTTCTCAACTCCCAATTACCACCTAACTTCATTCATTACCTAAACCCTTTCCACACACCTAATCATCTCTCAAACTCTCTAAATCTCTCAAATATCCCAAGCAAGGCAGAATACTCCCAAGTGTTCTAAGTGAGTTTTCACTCACTTTTCTTCACCCTTCTTCTTCTTCTTCTTCTTCAAATGTTCTTTCAAACTACTTGGACAACTTCTATGAAAGTTTCCACAAGTTTGTCACGGCAAACTAAGGTGGAACGACACCACATTTAAGGTCCAAAGTAGCATTATAATTCTGTTTTGATATATCTTTTTGGTTCTTGTATATAAGGCTTAGAAATTGATGAAACTTACACCCACCTTGCTCCCAACTAAACTCATAGTTGTGGGTTTGTGTTGTGGTTGATTTCCACAAGAAATGAGGCTCAAAAACCTCCACAAAATTCTGCCCTAAAAGTCCCAAGTGACTTCAAAGTGGTTGGAACCATCCAAGCTTTCAACCTTCATTGTTGAAAAACTTGTGTTTTGGTGAATGTATGAACCATGGAAGCTTTGGCTCTCCAACCTTTTTCCACTACCTCACTTTTTTGAACTTTAGTTTAGATTCATACACTAAATCTCAAAACAATTTCCAATAAAGGGACAAGGCTACATCACGTCCTCGAACACTCTCCATGTTTGGGTTGCACGTATCTAGCTTGCTCACTTGGTTGTTTTAAGATTTTGTAGTTTACGTATTTTTACTTTTAGTTCATATTCATGATTTTGTGCACGTATCAACTAAGTTGACGTTTTGTGCTTTGGTGAATCATATAATGAGGTTCAATGGATGTTCATCATCCTACCTTCTTGCACGACCATTTTCGTGGTTCCTTACTTTACATTAATTTATGATATACGTCCTAAAATCCGAATCCAATCCATTAACCAAATCCGTAACTCACACACCTCTGTTTCCCTTCAGGGTAACTTTGGTGTTCCACAGTCAAGAACTCTTCCAACTCACTTTCGTGGAATCTCTACGCAAACCGTGAGTATACATGACCCTCTTTCCGTTTTTACACTTATGGGTGCAATATATATTACTATATTAAAACTCACACAAACACACATATGCAAATACTTTATTCATAGAACAAATCCAATGTACATGCTTTATACGTTTATACTTTAGGAATGCGTGCATGCAAGAAGCCATTCTTGCACTATACTTTGTCATTAACTTTGTACAAGCCTGCCTTAACATGTAAAGCGCTATAGGAGTAGCACGCCGCCGTTGTTGGGTCTATGTTAAGTAATCATACAAACGGTCTTGTCGTTGTAACGACAAAATTATGCTAGTAGAATCTTTGGGTTGACACGTATTTGATGCATGCTAGTTCATGATATGTTATGCCTTAGTGTACGTTTTTGCCATGTGGATCTCGTTAAAAATTCTTCTATACATATGCTAGTACACTAAACTTCTATGCTCACCATTGCTTTTGTGTTGATATGTTACTTTAATATATATTGAAAAAACTTGATGTTGATGCGTTGAAAAGAAATCTAGTGGGAATGATTAGAAATGCTCTTAGTTTAAATTTATGTTTTGTTGTTTATTTAGTTATGTTCTAAATATAGTATTTTCATTTGAAACAATGTATTTGCATTAGCATGGAATGAAAAAAAAATCATTATTTTAAAAAGTTGTCACAATTAACCGTTATGAAGTCTCTTGCAATCTCGTTTTCGTCTCACTCCGATGTTTTCGCCATCGGTTGGGGTGTGACCTGATGATTCTCAATAGTTCGAGAATTGGTGTAGGTTCTCTAAACCTTATCGATTTTAGAGACACTTATGAAGATCACAAAAGATAAAAAAACTCTAATTTTTTTCTCTATGATTTAGTGATATAGATGAAATAGAGAACCTAATGTGAATGCACTAAGGGAGTTAAGGTTAAATTGGATTGGGGTGTTAATCGAATCAAATAACTAATTTTTGAATTACTCGAATCGAATTTTTTGAATATTAATTTTTTTGCTTGATATCGAATTCGATTGAAAACTGGACAATTCGTATTCGAAGTAAAACGCCCATAAGAATAAATTTGAATAAATTCTTTTTGATTCAAATTCATATAAAATATTAAAATTAACTATGGGCTATTTGGGCTTGGTAATGAGCTATTTTGGAACTTTTTAAATTTATAAATTAATTTGTACTATAACCCAAAATTAAAGTTATATGTATATTATATATAAGTATAATAAATATGGATATTTTGAATTCGAATCAAACTTAAAATAATAGATTTGTATTCGATTTACGGGACTTGAATTCGAATTGAATCAAATTCGAATTCTTGATAATCAAATCGAGTTCTTCGGAATTGAGTTGAACTAAGTCAAAGAATTTTTCAAATCCGAATCAAATTCTAAACTCCCCTAATTTAAGGTTAAAATTTCCTTTTTTCAAACTTTACAAATTAAAGATATCATTCCACATAGGTTTAAAAATTATATACTATGTAGTTATTAGATAGATTATTAATAGTGATTTTCAGATATTTCGGATTTGGATATCTCGGATTCGGATATCCGAAATTATATACTATGTAGTCATTACCAAAAATGGAAAGCTAGGTGAATTTTCAGAGGCCGACATCTTGGGGTAGAATTCATAGTTAAATGCTTGGCGACCGCCAATGATAATTTGTCGCCCGTCAAGCAATAAGTGATTGGTCACACACCAACTTTGTTGGTTCAACCCATTTGGTATCTCTTTCCAATCACATGTGCCACACGACTTATAAATTCTGACCCTAAGGTAACCATCAGCCCATCCTCCAGTCTGGACTAACCTGCCATCAGGCATTAATGTTCCTGAAGAACACCACACATTAGCAAGCACCATGAGTGGACGTATGGTATTGGAAACAACATCATACTCGACAGAGTGCGCAGAGCAATCGGTGGAGTTAGGGCGGCTGTAACACCCTTATTATTATTTAACAATTTTCGTATAATTTACGAAAATAAACAGGTAATTAGAATTTCAATACATTGAAAATACGGGTTTCATTAAACTTTATTTACCGAATTAAAACTATACAAGATAACATGTTTGAGTTCGTCATTTAACAAAACAACGATACATAGTGCGGAAGCATATTTCTTGATCATGTTCGGTTCTTCGTTATGCTTGATCATCCTCCGGTGCTAAAATCATGCCTGAAACTCATAAAACATGAGTTGGATTAGTCATATGTAACTTAGAACATATTTAAACGAGTCCGGGAAGCGAAACTGATTAAAATAAAAAGTTTTCGCTAATTCAGGGTTCTGTCGCGTGTCGCGGAGGAACCAGGTTGTTCCTTCGCGTGTCGCCTGGGAAACCAGTTTCCAGCAGGTTGCAGTTCAAATCAGCTATGCCAGTTTTTACGGAAACGGCCATAACTTCTTCGTTATTGATCCGTTTTACCCGATTCTTTTTCCTACGCGTCCGTAATTTAATCCTCCATCTTATGGAGTTTAAATCCTACATCCAACATAAGAAATTTTGAGACTTCTAAGCCTTTGACTCGTTACCTTTTTACCGAATTTTAACCCGTTTATGCATTTTATCAAACAAACGTATTTGTTTGATTCCTATATTACATACACTTCTATAAATTAATGTTACCTACCATATTAGGTTCTAATCATAGGTTTATTACACAATTTAAACCCGTTTTCGCTTGTATGCTTATTTTGACCCGTTAAGGGTATTTAAGCACTTTCGAGCCTAAAATCGCTTTCGATTGTTTCTAGTATTTCATCACCACATTTCTTATCCTATAATCTCCCACCACAATTGTATTTAAGGTGAGTTTAATGTGGTGATCAATATAAACCAAATTTTTACCTCTTGGTTCATTAATTTACGGCAAAAACTAAAATAGTGCCTTTTGACTAACATATTACATCTTTCAACTTCTATACTTATTCTAAGTATTTATCTAAAAACTAAATTTTTACCTCTTGGTTCATTAATTTAAGGGTTGTTTGTTCAACTTAGCCTACATGGGCGTTTTGGTCGATTTTGCTCCTTTTACGACGAAGGGCTCTCTTTCAAATTATTCGACCAAAATAGCATTCTTAACTACAACATAATTATGCGTAACTGGCCCGGATCAGTAAGTAGACCCGATTTATACCTCGTTTTCATTATCACACCATCAACGGTGACGTAATTATCCAATTTGCTAGTTGGTCCTGTTAACATAAGACTTGACAACCACATTAGTCGATGTTGTCAAATGGTGTTATCACCACCATTCGACCCGTTTGGAGTATATGCCCACATTATCTATTTAATCAAAAACATCGTTTTTGATCTCCAATTCATACATCCATCCCATCCCGGATTTTATTACCATACACCCCCTTTTTTTTTCTTTTAAACTCTTTTCTTACAAATTCAACCCATTACAGCTTATGCCATGGGTATCCTTTTAACCTTGATTTACATTAGTCGATATTTGACAAATTTCCATATTTCCATTATTATTGTTATCACGTTTACATTGTATCGAATAAACGGGTATTCTACATAAGTGTGTAAATTACACTTACCTTGCATCCGAGCTACCCTTTTCTTCTATGCTTGACTCGTTTGACCCGCTTTCACTCCAAGCTTCACCTGGCTTGTTTAAGCGCCAACTATTATCCATCATTTACAAGGCGGTTAAATTAGTTAATAACAATCACGACTATTCCACCTCACTTATTTTCTATGTCTAATTATCATTCATCACATCGTAGGTCAGTTTGACTTTTTCTAAAAGTCAAATGCCCGTTTGTATACTAATTGCATAATCGAGTTCATCAACTAGTTTTAGCGTTCTTTAATTACCCGGTAGGCGTTATCTTAGACCACCGTTTTAACCAAAGTTCTAACCACGTTTATCACATTTAGAACTCTTTTTAGTCACATTTTGCATAATAGCCAAAACATCACAATTAGGTGTTTTAACTACAAAAATTCTAGTTTCGAGCCTTCTTTGAGGCATTTCAACAAACACTTTAAGGGCAGAATTTCACATGTTTATTTATCAAGTCTCTAGCTTATCTCTTAGCCTTAATTTCACATAAACCAACCATCTTACAAAGTTGTTAACTTCTATAATTCTGAAGTCACTTCACAATTGTCAAATTACACTAGAATATCACCCAATTTCCTAGTGTTTATTAAAATCTACATAACCCACTAATCACCTATAATGGTGATCATGGATTTTACTAAAATCTCACATGATTTCAACTTGTATTTGTCTAGGGTTTGTCCCTAGACAGTATATTGTTCCTAAATCATCATAAAACAAACATGCAACCATGAATTTCAGATTTTTCCCAATTTCATGAGAATTTCGAGTTGAGAGTTTTCATCAAATTTTACATACCTTGAAAACCTCTTGTGATGAGGATCAATAATCTATGCTCGATTTTCGATTTCAGCTTGATTTGAGCCCTCAATTTTGTGAAATATGTGATGAACTAGGGCTTGGTGAGGAGCTCAGGTCGCCCCCTGCGTCCAATGTACGACCAGACATCTCAATTGAGATGTTTGGTTTTGTTTTTAATTAAAACCAATAATATAAGTTTCATTTTTAACAACATTGGCCCCTCTAATTTAGTTAGTTAATTAAGTAGGGTACAACCTACTTATTTCTAACAATATTCCCCACTTATTAACTAGGTTAATTATTCCTAGTTAGCTTACTGGGTTCGGGAAGTCATAACCCGTTTTATTTTAAGTCCTGTTAACTCAGGCTCTTATAAACTTAATTCCTTAAAAAATTTTGATTCGTTTTTATTTAATATTAGGATTTCTTATTTAAATCCAAATAATTGCTGGGTTATTTTTACTAATAACGGTACGTTACCCGTCTTTTAGTATTAACAGAGTTTAATTACCAAGCCCGTTTTCGGGGTGTTACAGCGGCACTTGCCATTTGGAAGAGAGATGTTGGAGACACCAAAGTCGGTAGGATCATACATTACAACACGGTCATTGGGAAGTAGTTGCATGTGCATGGCTGATATGCCTATGCTTGGTAGGAGGATGGACCATGATCCACCAGCAGCAGGACACGGTGGGGCATGAAGGAGGAAGAGAACTAAAATGAGAAGATGATGATAAAGTAGGGTGGTGGAGAAGGCCATGATTTCAGCTAGTGTTTGTTTTGTTTCGTAAGGTTATTGTGTATACTGGATGGGACGGAGATTACTTTAAATACTCGTTCATGTGCTACAGAATTACCAAAGTCCACAAGCTCAAAATAGTTTCTGGTACCGTAAGAAGAATTTTATGGACGTTTTCAAATATTCCTATATTTTAATATATTAGTTCTATGTTTTTAGGTGTGTATTATTAATATCGATCAGAAGTTGGGTTCAACAACTTAACCATTGACATTAGGAAACGCTTATATCATATCAATTTCAGTATCATTTAATATATGTAGCTTAGAGACACCCGCGCTCAGGGGCGCAGGATAGAAGGGGCCGGGGTGGATGCCCAACCCCCCGAACTTTTCGCTAAGTAGTGTCTGGTATGTAGTTTTCGTATATAATTTTTTTAGGAATATACGTTTTCGACCCCCGGTCGGAAATCTCAAGCTTCGGCACTGCCCGCGCTAAGTGACGGAGTGTCTAGTAAAAAAGGTCGTGAGTGCATTTTTGTACCAAACTGTCACCAATACAACATTACGATAAACAAAGAAGTTACATAATTTGTTTTGTTCCTAATTAAAAATATGTTTTACTTCGAATACTCCATTTACAATAAAATTTATATCTGAACATTAAGAAAAAATCTAACTGTGTATTTATTTATTTTGTTTGTAAAAAGATAACAAAAGCAAGTTGTTAGAGAAATATCAAAATTACTAAAAAAATAAATAGGTTAAATATGTATACAGTTTGTAGGCAAACTTAACCACTGTCTCTAAGAATAAAGAGGACATATGGTTTGTAGTACAAGGATCGAATTCCATATAAACGAATATCGATTCTGATATTTCGATAGCAAAAATAACTCTATTTTTTTCAAAATATTTATATCGAAACGTTGAGAAAAACATATTGTTTACAACCATGTATTTAGTTTTTTTAGTTCTTGTAAGTTTTTAGAGAAAAATAAAATTAATAAACTTAATTTAGTTATCAACGTGTATTAGACATGTATTATTTACACTCTAAGCCTCTAATTAAGGAGTTAATTATTTATCCTCTTATTCCTTTTAAACTATTTGTTACTTCCAAAATTCCTACTTATTTTTGTAACTTGCAATTTTTTTTTGTCTTATCAAATAATAACTTTAAAATTATTTAAATAAATACATTATTAAAATAATACTAAATCTGATTGACATGTTACTTTGATATATATTGAAAAAACTTGATGTTGATGCGTTGAAAAGAAATCTAGTAGTAATGATTAGAAATGCACTTAGTTTAAATTTATGTTTTGTTGTTTATTTAGTTATGTTCTAAATATTGTATTTTCATTTGGAACAATGTATTTGCTTTAGCATGGAATGAAAAAAAAATCATTATTTTTAATAGTTGTCACAATTAACCGTTATGAAGTCTCTTGCAATCTCGTTTTTGTCTCACTCCGATGTTTCCGCCATTGGTTGGGATGTGACCTGATGATTCTCAATAGTTAGAGAATTGGTGTAGGTTCTCTAAACCTTATCGATTTTAGAGACACTAATGAAGATCACAAAAGATGAAAAACTCTACTTTTTTTCTCTATGATTTAGTGATATAGATGAAATAGAGAACCTAATGTGAATGCACTAAGGGAGTTAAGGTTAAATTGGATTGGGGTGTTAATCGAATCCAATAACTAATTTTTGAATTACTCGAATCGAATTTTTTGAATAATAATTTTTTTGCTTGAATTCGAATTCGATTGAAAACTGGTCAATTCGTATTCGAAGTAAAACGCCCATAAGAATAAATTTGAGTAAATTCGTTTTGATTCCAATTCATATAAAATATTAAAATTAACTATGGGCTATTTGGGCTTGGTAATGAGCTATTTTGGAACTTTTTAAATTTATAAATTAATTTATACTATAACCCAAAATTAAAGTTATATGTGTATTATATATAAGTATAATAAATATGGATATTTTGAATTCGAATCAAATTTAAAATAATAGATTTGTATTCGATTTATGGGACTTGAATTCGAATTGAATCGAATTCGAATTCTTGATAATCGAATCGAGTTCTTCGGAATTGAATTGAACTGAGTCGAACAATTTTTCAAATCCGAATCGAATTCTAAACACCCCTAATTTAAGGTTAAAATTTCCTTTTTTAAACTTTACAAATTAAAGATATCATTACACATGGGTTTAAAAATTATATACTATGTAGTTATTATATAGATTATTAATAGTGATTTTCGGATATTTCGGATTCGGATATTGGATATTTGGGATTCGGATATCGGATATCTGAAATTATATACTATGTAGTCATTACCAAAAATGGAAAGCTAGGTGAATTTTAGAGGCCGACATCTTGGGGTAGAATTCATAGTTAAATGCTTGGCGCCAATGATAATTTGTCGCCCGTCAGGCAATAAGTGATTGGTCGCATACCATCTTTGTTGGTTCAACCCATTTGGTATCTCTTTCCAATCACATGTGCCACACGACTTATAAATTCTGACCCTACGGTAACCATCAGCCCATCCTCCAGTCTGGACTAACCTGCCATCAGGCATTAATGTTCCTGAAGAACACCACACATTAGTAAGCACCATGAGTGGACATATGGTATTGGAAACAACATCATACTCGACAGAGTGCGCAGAGCAATCGGTGGAGTTAGGGCGGCACTTGCCATTTGGAAGAGAGATGTTGGAGACACCATAGTCGGTACGATCATACATTACAACACGGTCATTGGGAAGTAGTTGCATGTGCATGGCTGATATGCCTATGCTTGGGAGGAGGATGGACCATGATCCACCAGCAGCAGGACACGGTGGGGCATGAAGGAGGAAGAGAACTAAAATGAGAAGATGATGATAAAGTAGGGTGGTGGAGAAGGCCATGATTTTAGCTGGTGTTTGTTTTGTTTCGTAAGGTTATTGTGTATACTGGATGGGACGGAGATTGCTCTAAATACTCGTTCATGCGCTACAGAATTACCAAAGTCCACAAGCACAAAATAGTTTTTGGTCTCGTAAGAAGAATTTTATGGACGTTTTCAAATATTCCTATCTTTTAATATATTAGTTCTATGTTTTTAGGTGTGTATTATTAATATCGATCAAGTTGGGTTGAACAACTTAACCATTGACATTAGGAAACACTTATTTCATATCAATTTCAGTATCATTTAATATATGTAGCTTAGAGACACCCGCGCTCAGGGGCGCAGGATAGAAGGGGCCGGGGTGGATGCCCAACCCCCCGAACTTTTTGCTAAGTAGTGTCTGGTATGTAGTTTTTGTATATATTTTTTTTAGGTATATACGTTTTCGACCCCCGGTCGGAAATCTCAAGCTTCGGCACTGCCCGCGCTAAGCGACGGAGTGTCTAGTAAAAAAGGTCGTGAGTGCATTTTTGTACCAAACTGTCACCAATACAACATTACGATAAACAAAGAAGTTACATAATTTTTTTTGTTCCTAATTAAAAATATGTTTTACTTCGAATACTCCATTTACAAAAAAATTTATATCTGAACATTAAGAAAAAATCTAACTGTGTATTTATTTATTTTGTTTATAAAAAGATAACAAAAGCAAGTTGTTAGAGAAATATCAAAATTACTAAAAAAATAAATAGGTTAAATATGTATACAGTTTGTAGGCAAACTTAACCACTATCTCTAAGAATAAAGAGGACATATGGTTTGTAGTACAAGGATCGAATTCCATATAAACGAATATCGATCCTGATATTTCAATAGCAAAAATAACTCTATTTTTTTCAAAATATTTATATCGAAACGTTGAGAAAAACATATTGTTTACAACCATGTATTTAGTTTTTTTAGTTCTTGTAAGTTTTTAGAGAAAAATAAAATTAATAAACTTAATTTAGTTATCAACGTGTATTAGACATGTATTATTTATACTCTAAGCCTCTAAGGAGTTAATTATTTATCCTCTTATTCCTTTTAAACTATTTGTTACTTCCAAAATTCCTACTTATTTTTGTAACTTGCAATTTTTTTTTGTCTTATCAAATAATAACTTTAAAATTCTTTAAATAAATACATTATTAAAATAATACTAAATCTGTATTGACATGTTACTTTAATATATATTGAAAAAACTTAATTTTGATGCGTTGAAAAGAAATCTAGTAGCAATGATTAGAAATGCACTTAGTTTAAATTTATGTTTTGTTGTTTATTTAGTTATGTTCTAAATATTGTATTTTCATTTGAAACAATGTATTTGCCTTAGCATGGAATGAAAAAAAAATCATTATTTTAAATAGTTGTCACAATTAACCGTTATGAATTCTCTTGCAATCTCGTTTTCGTCTCACTCCGATGTTTCCACCATTGGTTGGGGTGTGACCTGATGATTCTCAATAGTTAGAGAGTTGGTGTAGGTTCTCTAAACCTTATCGATTTTAGAGACACTGATGAAGATCACAAAAGATGAAAAACTCTACTTTTTTCTCTATGATTTAGTGATATAGATGAAATAGAGAACCTAATGTGAATGCACTAAGGGAGTTAGGGTTAAATTGGATTGGGGTGTTAATCGAATCAAATAACTAATTTTTGAATTACTCAAATCGAATTTTTTGAATAATAATTTTTTTGCTTGAATTCGAATTCGATTGAAAACTGGTCAATTCGTATTCGAAGTAAAACACCCATAAGAATAAATTTGAATAAATTCGTTTTGATTCAAATTCATATAAAATATTAAAATTAACTATAGGCTATTTGGGCTTGGTAATGAGCTATTTTGGAACTTTTTAAATTTATAAATTAATTTATACTATAACCCAAAATTAAAGTTATATGAGTATTTAAGTATAATAAATATGGATATTTTGAATTCGAATCAAATTTAAAATAATAGATTTGTATTCGATTTACGGGACTTGAATTCGAATTGAATCGAATTCGAATTCTTGATAATCGAATCAAGTTCTTCGGAATTGAATTGAACTGAGTCGAACAATTTTTCAAATCCGAATCGAATTCTAAGCACCCCTAATTTAAGGTTAAAATTTCCTTTTTTTAAACTTTACAAATTAAAGATATCGTTACACATGGGTTTAAAAATTATATCCTATGTAATTATTAGATAGATTATTAATAGTGATTTTCGGATATTTCGGATTCGGATATCGGATATCCGAAGATATCCGAAATTATATACTATGTAGTCATTACCAAAAATGGAAAGCTAGGTGAATTTTCAAAGGCCGACATCTTGGGGTAGAATTCATAGTTAAATGCTTGGCGACCGCCAATGATAATTTGTCGCCCGTCAGGCAATAAGTGATTGGTCGCATACCTTTGTTGGATCAACCCATTTGGTATCTCTTTCCAATCACATTTGCCACACGACTTATAAATAATGACCCTACGGTAACCATCAGCCCATCCTCCAGTCTGGACTAACCTGCCATCAGGCATTAATGTTCCTTAAGAAAACCACACATTAGTAAGCACCATGAGTGGACATATGGTATTGGAAACAACATCATACTCGATAGTGTGCGCAGAGCAATCGATGGAGTTAGGGCGGCACTTGCCATTTGGAAGAGAGATGTTGGAGACACCAAAGTCGGTACGATCATACATTACAACACGGTCATTGGGAAGTAGTTGCATGTGCATGGCTGATATGCCTATGCTTGGGAGGAGGATGGACCATGATCCACCAGCAACAGGACATGTTGGGGCATGAAGGAGGAAGAGAACTAAAATGAGAAGAGGATGATAAAGTAGGGTGGTGGAGAAGGCCATGATTTCAGCTAGTGTTTGTTTTGTTTCGTAAGGTTATTGTGTATACTGGATGGGACGGAGATTGCTTTAAATACTCGTTCATGCGCTACAGAATTACCAAAGTCCACGAGCTTAAAATAGTTTCTAGTACCGTAAGAAGAATTTTATGGACGTTTTCAAATATTCCTATCTTTTAATATATTATTTCTATGTTTTTAGGTGTGTATTATCGATTAGAAGTTGGGTTCAACAACTTAACCATTGACATCAGGAAACGCTTATATCATATCAATTTCAGTATCATTTAATATATGTAGCTTAGAGACACCCGCGCTCAGGGGCGCAGGATAGAAGGGGCCGGGGTAGATGCCCAACCCCCCGAACTTTTCGCTAAGTAGTGTCTGGTATGTAGTTTTCGTATATAATTTTTTTAGGTATATACGTATTCGACCCCCGGCCAAAAATCTCAAGCTTCGGCACTGCCCGCGCTAAGCGACGGAGTGTCTAGTAAAAAAGGTGGTGAGTGCATTTTTGTATCAAACTGTCACCAATACAACATTACGATAAACAAAGAAGTTACATAATTTGTTTTGTTCCTAATTAAAAATATGTTTTACTTCGAATACTCCATTTACAATAATATTTATATCTGAACATTAAGAAAAATCTAACTGTGTATTTATTTATTTTGTTTATAAAAAGATAACAAAAGCAAGTTGTTAGAAAAATATCAAAATTACTAAAAAAATAAATAGGTTAAATATGTATACAATTTGTAGGCAAACTTAACCACTCTCTCTAAGAATAAAGAGGACATATGGTTTGTAGTACAAGGATCGAATTCCATATAAACGAATATCGATCCTGATATTTCGATAGCAAAAATAACTCTATTTTTTTCAAAATATTTATATCGAAACGTTGAGAAAAACATATTGTTTACAACCATGTATTTAGTTTTTTTTGTTCTTGTAAGTTTTTAGAGAAAAATAAAATTAATAAACTTAATTCAGTTATCAACGTGTATTAGACATGTATTATTTATACTGTAAGCCTCTAAGGAGTTAATTGTTTATCCTTTTATTCCTTTTAAACTATTTGTTACTTCCAAAATTCCTACTTATTTTTGTAACTTGCAGTTGTTTTTTGTCTTATCAAATAAAAACTTTAAAATTATTTAAATAAATACATTGTTAAAATAATACTAAATCTGTATTGGAATGTCATATTGTACGTAATTACTTATCGTAGTAAATAATAAAAGTCAAAATTTTGCTCCATAAAGAAAAGTAAAGTAAAAACAAAAGGACTGGACAGGGAATCGAACTCGGGCAGTCACTGTGGCAAGCTTAGTTAATCTCCACTAGAGGAGAAACTTGATTAATATGTTGATTTCAATGTTAATTAATATAAAGAGAAAAAGCAAGCAATTAAATAGAAAAAAAAACTTAGTGGATGACACATGACATCCACTGATTGGTTCTATCATCCTCACTAGCCAATAAAAAAGTTACTCTACAACCTCTTTGAAAATGTAGGTTATAGAATTATATGTTTTTTCAAAATTGTAGCTTTAAATACACAGTTATTTGTTTAGTCTATATTAAACCAGTCAACAACAACCACCGTCACCACCATCACAACGACAACGACAACGACAACCGTCACCATCACTGCCAACACAAGCACGCCACCACCCATCGTCAAACTATTATGCCACCACCATCAACACAACCACCCCACATATGCTCATAAAACAAAAGAATGAAAAATATAAAACAATGAAACCAATCGACTCAGATCTAATTGATCATCGGGCAAAAGAAAGAGGCTCACATGCACACTTCCTCAACGACAAAGCCAACAAAGTACAGCTCAATTCCCCCACGGGTGCAGCTGGACTTGCCATGCCAAGAAGTAGGTCATCATCATCGTCGGCTCAAACCTTCAATAGAGAAAGAATAACAAACCGACATCGATACTGACTGCCACTTGTTTATTTAGTCTAAAATATAAACAAATAGTATGTATATTTTTTTATAAACTCTGTGTATATTTTAAATTGTACAACCACCATCATCACAACCACAAACAACACCACCAACACAACCATGCCAGACTATTCCGCCACCACTACCAATACTACCACCGTACATATGTTCACAAAACAAAAGAAAGAAAATTGGAAAATAATCAAACCGATCGACTCATAAGCAACAAATCATCATCGTTGGGACACTTCCTCATCACCGTAGCCAGCAAAGTACGTCTAAGTGTCGCCACAGACGCAAGCAGAGTTTCCATGCCAAAAAGCAGGCCACCATCATCGTCAGTTAGAACCTTCAACAAAGAAATACTAACTAACCGACACTGACACCGACGATGGAGATGGACAACCGAAGTGGGTGTGGGTTTTTAAACTCAAAAGTAGGGGTGTTCACGATCCGATCCGATCCGATCCGATCGAGGGTCTGCTCATGCTCGGATTGAATTACAACCGATCCGATCCGAGCGGATCAAATTTGTAAAACCATTCGCAAAAGTGATGCTCATGCTCGGATTGAATTTGAATCGATCGGCTCGGTTTCGCTCGGTTTCGCTTGGTTTTTATCAAATCCTAAAAAAAAGCGAGCGGATCGTTTTCGCTCGATTGAATAATAAGGCTTCGTTCAACAAAAACAAATTCTAACTTAAAGTGCGATTACAAAAGCAACACAAAATAAAGTGCGAATACATAAGAAACACAAAATAAAGTGCGAATACAAAAGCAACACAAAATAAAGTGCGAATACAAATTGTCATTTAGTTCAAAAGCCATAAACTTCTTCTTTAAACTTGTTCATCTTCATCCACAAAATTCAACTTCAAATCAACATATAACCTATAAACACAAGCATTAAACAAAACCATTAAGTTCTACACATTACAAAACAACTTTTAGGTTTTGTCAATTATAAAAATACCTTTCATTTATTATCAGACCCATCTGGAGTCAACACATCAATTTCCAATTTTTCTTCATCTCTTGCAGCTTGCTACACATTAAAAAAACAAAATACAAATGTTAATGCATAGACTACAAAAGTACAAGTAGATTATAAATCAATCTGGTTAACAGAAACAAACAGAAACAATCTGATTAACATAAACAAACAGAAACATAACAAAATCAATCTTGTTAACAAAAACAAACAGAAACATAACATTTTTTTTAACAAACAAGGGAGAAATTTTTATTAATAACCAACAACCAACCAGGCCCAACTATCAAGTAGCTAGAAAGGACCAGGGACAAACAACAGCTAATCACCAACCATGTTTACATCAAAATTTTTCCAACTGTCGGAGACGGAGACTGTGAGTCTGTGACTGTGGAGACCGGAGAGTGAGACTGAGATTAGAGCGGCGATTTGAATACGACTGATTAGGGAAGAATAGATTTAGGGTTAGATTATACTTAGATTTATATATTAAATATTAAGTTGGGATGAATGTTATTTGGGCTTTTAGTTTTTTTTGGGCTACTATATTTTTTTGGGTTTTTAATCTATAATATAAATATATATATTAATTATTAATAAAAATAATTTGAGCGAAACCGAGCGATCAACGAGCGAGCGGAGCTATGCTCATGCTCGGATTGAATTTGAATCGAACCGATCCGATCGGCTCATTTACAAACTGAGCGGGAATCGAACGCGCATTTTTCAAGCGATCGTCGAGCGGTTTGGACAGCCCTACTCAAAAGTGGGTACAACCTAGTAAAGCCAAAGATACATACAACCACTTGATGCACAATACAATACTCTTAGATGAACACAATATCAGCTTCCAAATCATAGATGATCCAGTTTCAGCATCATGGTATCCAATCCCTGATAACATATTGGGGCAACTCTCAGATGAGCCTATTAAGGCCATAGTCATCGAGATAACAATCACATGAAACTTCTTAAATGAACGAACATTCACCATCATTGAATTAACAACAAAAACAAAGTAACAAACACAAATTGGTGTCAAATGGACCGTAACATCTTGCGAATGGCAAAACCTAAATGTTGAAAGAGGTCATAGAGATGGTATGAGGTACAACACCATGAATCACAATTTCTAAGCAGGCGGTACAATACCATCAAGATGCTATATAAAAGTCACATAAAAAAAATGTACATGCTGATATCATAATTCCGTGACCTGACCCAACCCAAAAAAATAATCTATACTATTTGTAATAAGAGATTTGAGGCTGATGTAAATCTGCCTACATGTCAACTCCTAAGCTATGCCACATGTACATGCTGATATCATAATTCCGTTTTGTATATATATATTAAAAATATTAATCTAAATAATGTAATGCTGTATATAATAGGATTTTATTATTATGATAAATTGGTTTTGTTTAGGAGTGAGTTTTGAATCTGTATGGGGAGATGAAATGGGCATTTAATGCACCTGTGAGAAAGTAATCATCTCTCAACTCTCTCTTTTTTCTTCACACTTTCTTCTCATTTCAAAATTCCAGCCGATTCTAGGGTTTACTTTCTTCATCTTCTATACGAACCATAGTCATCTTCACACATCTCTCTCTCTCTTCAACTCAGAAGAACACCAAAGCCCTAACTCTGAACAAAACCAGAAGAACATCGAAGCGATCTCCGATCCGGCCTGCTCATGCTGCTCTCCATCTCCGATCAGGCCTCCACTCATCTACGGTCTCAATTTCTCCCCCCTTTTCTTGTCGATTAGGGTTTTAGCGTTTCACAATCGCCTTCGAAGTCCACAATCAGATCGCAAATCATCAACAAGTTCTGCAAGGTAATCATAATTAACCTAATTTTGTTTCATTATTGTTTTGCCCTCAATGCAAAACTCGATTTAAAAGGATCAAAGGTAGCAATTGTCATCTTTTTTGGTAGGCAAAATTTAGCCAGCAGATCTTCTTATGGTTTAAATTTGGCCTTACTCCTTAAATGGATATGGGGTGCTATAAATGTCAAAACACAATGTGGGTGAAGGTCATGGATTCCATCTATAATAATAGTGAAAATAGTTTTAAAGTTTTTAATAAACAAACGGTGGCCAAAGGATATGGAGATTGGAGTCTTATGGTCATCAAGAGTAATCAATTCTTAAATGAGAATAACTTGGTTCCTGTCTCGGATTGAAGAAAATTGTGGGCTATGAGGATTCTACTTACTTTTGGCAGGGGCGGCTTTGATGGTGTGCGGGGAGGACCTCCGCAGTCCGCACAAGGCCCGTAATTACGAAGGGCACGCGATTTAATAAAAATCCAATATATATATGTTATTTTTTTAAAATAGTAAACACATAACAATTCCAATATAGGCCCACTTACAAATCATTTTTTATGGTTTAGAATTTAGCTCACTTGCATTAGGTTTATTGAGTCCAATACTAATTTGATTTTTTATTAAATAATAATATAGATTTGTGGTTCTGTTATATAAGTTTTGTAATTTGTAGGAATGCAGTTAGATGATATATGATAGTTAAGGTGATGGTTTGAAAATTGAATTATATACAGAAACATTTGTTGTCATTAGTTACTTTTCTGTAGGTTAGGTTGAATTATATATTAGACTAATGAAAGTTATATATTGGCTAATGTTTTGTTTTATTGTGGAAATTACCGTGTCACAGGCAACGTTTAAAGGCAGTTCGGATGGCGGGTATTCGAGAACAGGAGTTAAAGATGAAGCTAGGAGAATGTATGCTCGCCGGCTACGGGAGGAGTTAGAAGAAGATATGGAGAGAGTGGTGTGTATCTTTCTATATATGTTTTATGCTAATTAGATATAAATAATTCATACTGTGATTGCTATTTGCCTTTTAGATGTTGTTTGCTAGATTTCTGAATGAAAGTTTGATGCTAGCATTTGGTCCATCCGCTCTAACTTGGGACATCCGCTTGAAGATTGCTGTCGGGACTGCAAAAGGGTATGCTTGTCTTCTTTTTTCTTTACCTTAATTTTACATAGGGCAGTGGTTTTCGTTCATTATACAGTCTTGATCCATAAACAATGTGACAACCCGAACTTTCAAGGTTAGTGTCGTTTAGCTTAGCGATTCTAAACCCTCATTTTTTCTTTCATTATACATTGCTTGAATTAGACACGTTAAATGTTTTGTGTTAAACCTGTTAAACGTAAACGCAACTTTGGGCTGCACGTACACACACTCTTGTTACCCCTTATGTATTTCGGCCCACACTAGTGTCAAACCTGATTCACTTAAGCCCAAGCCATCACATGTATTATTCAGGCCAAACGTGAGAATTAGAAGCCCACTCAGGATCTAAACCAACACATGTGGGTTCGGCCCACACTTGTTCCGAATTGTTATAAGTGCACGTCCATACATCTTTTTCATGATCTCAAGAAATAAAACTCAAAACCAAAAACAAACCCTACCTACCTATTTCCTAGTTGTGTACGGCAGTGGAAGAACCCCCCCCCCCCCCCCCCCGTTGTTCGAGACATCATTCTATTGAATCTTGTGCGCGGTTAGTAAATCTATAATTACGTTAATCCCTACTTGATGGTTTCTTTATGTGATTTTGATTAGCAAAAAGTATTATGATATGTGATCATGTATCAGTCTGTATAAACTAAAGCATAATCTTAGAATTTATTCATGAATGTTATTAGATCTGACATATATATATATATATATATATATATATATATATATATATATATATATAGGGGAAAGATGTATAGAAAACCCACTTTAATTTAGAAAACCCGGGAAACTCAAAGCTCCCGATGTTTTTTTTTTCTTGAAAAAATTTACACATGTTATATACATGTTTTTAAGGGTTTTGGGCAAAAAAAAAAATCAAAAAAGCGCCGAGTAGATATTTTTTAAAAAAATAAACAAGTTTTGGTGTAACACATGTTACATTCATCTGACATATTTGTAACATGTGTTACACCAAAACTTGTTTATTTATTTTTTAAATATCTACTCGGCGCTTTTTTGATTTTTTTGCCCAAAACCCTTAAAAACATGTATAAAACATGTGTAAATTTTTTCAAGAAAAAAAAACATCGGGAGCTTTTAGTTTCCCGGGTTTTCTAAATTAAAGTGAGTTTTCTATAGATACTTACATTATATATATATATATATATATATATATATATATATATATATATATATATATATATATATATATATATATATATATATATATATATATATATATATATATATATATATATATATATATATATATATATATATATAGGGCTTGGCTATATAAGAAACTCTATCTTTTTAAGAAAACTATGGAAACCCATTGTGAACCATTGATTAGCTTACATCAAACTTGATCAATGGCTATGATAATTTTGGTATGAATAAAATTAAAAAGAAATGAAAGTACTGCCATTAGTACCAGTGAAGGGCATTTTCGGAAGTCAAAAAACATATTGGAAAACAGAAAGCACTGCCATGCAGTAGCCGTCTAATCAAGAACTGCAAACAAAATTCAAATTTTTTTCTTCTTTATGTTCAACCTATTATACTTATTACTCCCCTGTTCATGTTTCTCTCTCGTCAAAAAACCAACATTGAAAACCTACTTCCGGAACCCTAACACAGTAGCCGATAGTGTCGATCTTGGAGAATGAGGAAGTCGTTCATAATCTTGTCGTCGTCGGTGAAGCTGAAACGATTAAGGAAGATTAAGAGTTCAATTAAAAGGTTAGTTGTTGTAATCGGTCATGTAAAAGGAGGTTTTGTTCAACCGATTTATCGGAAAATGGCAGCTGAGTTTGTTTTCTTTTATATATGTAGGACTTCGAAACACATATTAGGGCAAAAAAGGTCTGAGAGCCGTAGTGTTGTGATTATATCCGACGAACCCAAGCCAGGACCTTCCAATCAACAATCTGACTTTGGTCCGACCCAACGGGAGTCAGGTTAGAATTGATATGTCTATGAACCTTTAACATAGTTCAAGGTGATCTATATATGGATAGTGTGTTAGATAAGAAATTGTGCATAACAGAATTTTGTTGGCTGCGTTGCAGTGTATGATGATACCGATATTGTGTCACCAAGCCATGGGAAAAGACGGAAAACGGGTAACGGTTAACCAGTAATATTGTTTATAATTTGTATAATTTCTTGTTGGACTAATCGTTTTCGTTACGAATCTATCGGTGTGTAATGAAGGTTGTGTGGAAAGCAAACGGGGACATAACAAAAATCACAATGGTAAGTTCCTTTTGTTACAGTAGTGGCTATTTGCGTATCCAGTTAAATCTAAATCTGAGTAACATGTTTGAAACTGTAGGGAAGAAAAGCATTGCCGGGGATAGTTCTGGGTGTGGAAATAAAAGAAAACGTGGTTAGTTAAATATTGTTGGCTTTGATTAACATGTGTTAATTGGGCATGACATTGAAAATTCGCTAACATGTGATAATTGGTAGGGGAAAAGAACAGCGCCGATGATAATTCTGGCAATGTAATGCGAAGAAACCGTGGTTAGTTAATTTTTAAGCCCTTCAAATTTTTGGATGTTAGAAATGAAAAATTGTTACATGTTTTAACGTAGATAATCAATGTTACCATTTGTGTTAGAAAGATGTTGTCATAGGTGGTTGTAAAGTAGACTTATTTTTTGGGTTGTTGTGGTTTCGTATAAAATGTTATTTCAGTAAGTAGGGCAGAAGTGACGGCTACATCGAAGGGTGGGACGTTAAGGACCAAAAAGAAGAAGGGTTCGGAGGACAATGTGAAAGGTGAAGCAGGGAAGCCAAAGGTAGTTGGTAACTGTCACGACCCCCGACCCACCCTGGACGGAACCGGGAGCCGCGAGCAGCCCAGTGGTACCCGTGGTATTTGATTTAAGCGGCAGCGGAAGTCTTTTTATTACAGGATCTTTTCACCGTAAAAATTGCTCGTTTAATATATTATACAAAGTTTTAGGGATAAATTCCCATAATTTACAATACGTTGATTTCACACAGAAATCATTATTTGCCAAAACATGTTTTATTTATTTATTCACAATGAGCCACTTCTCTGAGCTTATAGTGCTTTACTGCACTTATCCTGGATCACACAGATCACCTGAAACATGTTTGAAAAAGGTTTTGTCAGCGGGGAAATACTGAGTGAATCATTCTGTTTTCTAAAACGACCCGTTAGTTATAAATTACAGTATTAAGGGGAATTACAATGTTTCTGATATCAAACCAACTACCCACAGTATTTGTCACTCGACCAACCATTGGCTAGCCCATTTGTCCAATGGTGTCTGTGACTGTGGTCAGATCACCCCATGGCCACCCGTTTGTCCAAGTGTGACGGGAAATAAGTAATGTATACAAAACCCCACATACCGGCTGTAATATGGTGATTACATAGACTTAATCCCTGTAATTATAACCTTTGAAAATAACTTGGAGTTTTTGTAATACTTACTCACAAACTGTGAGAAAACAGTTTAAAAGAAGAATGACTCACATTGCAGATTAACGAGCAATAGATATAAGCCTACTGATTAGCCTTGATTAAACCTAATTTAACACAATGCACACACAGGCAGGTTAGTAACTAATACAGCAGTTACGTCAATTCACGAGATTAAACCCTCACAACGATTAATCAGTGCAATACTCGATAATTCAATCGGATTCCCAACGAATAACAGAGCATAGTCCGAATTCGAACAGCACTCTAATATTCAAGTTGAAATCACGACGAGTAATCAAAGTACAAGCTCAATTGAGCAGCACCTGGACTATCGTTGGATAGTTATAATCGATCGGACGTTGAATCGTAATAGCGATCGAGTTATTACCCTGATTGTGGCAGCACCTCGTGATCGTGTGTGTTTAATTGTGATATAACGGTCTTAACTCGACGTACAGACAGAAATTTTACGTCGTTTTAGTGTCAGATTTCAAGTCCCAAGGCCTAGTATTTATAGGTGAAATTGGACTCCCCCGCGTGTCGCGGAAGAAGTCGTGACCCCTGTCGCGACTCGCCTGGGGTGCCTATCTAGCCTAGAGTAGCCTTGTCGTGGTATAGCTTTGCTGAGTCGACGTTCAACGAAAATTATATTTAGACAATGAATTTTCGAAGATAACTATCATTTAGGGTTTAACCCCCCTTGAGTTTTAGGGGCCCTAATCCTGATTCTGATTATTCTGAAAATATTAGGGTTAGTGCAAAATTACTTGGGTGTCTCAATTAGGGTTTTCTTATTGACTAATTATTGTCCTAATTATTGATTTTAGTGGCAGTTGTTACATCCTCCCCACCTTGAGAAAAATCTCGTCCTCGAGATTTACTGAAATAGATGAGGGTACTTTCGCTTCATTTCTGATTCCAGTTCCCAAGTGTACTCTGGTCCTCTCTTGGATTCCCATTTGACTTTTACTAGCACTAGTCGTTTGTGCTTGAGAAACTTGATCTTCCGGTCTTCTATTTGTAGGGGTTTCTCTACGAATTTCAGCTTTTCATTTACCTCTATATCTTGAAGAGGTACTACTAGGGATTCGTCTGATAAACATTTCTTGAGATTGGATACATGAAATACATCATGTACTCCAGCTAACTCTTCTGGTAGTTGTAAACGATAAGCTACTGGTCCGATTCGTTGGATCACTGGGAATGGTCCAACATATCTTGGACTCAGTTTTCCTTTCTTACCAAATCGTACGACTCCTTTCCAAGGAGATACTTTCAATAGTACTTTGTCTCCTATCTGGAATTCAAGTGGCTTGCGACGATTATCTGCATAGCTTTTCTGGCGATTTCTGGCTGTTTTCAATCTCTCCTTGATTTGAGTTATCTTGTCTGTAGTTTCTTGTACAATTTCAGGACCTGATAATTGACTTTCTCCGATTTCTGCCCAACCTACTGGAGTTCTGCACTTACGTCCGTACAATGCTTCGAATGGTGCAGCTTCGATGCTTGAATGATAACTATTGTTATAGGAGAATTCAATTAATGGCAAATGGCTATCCCAATTGCCACTAAAGTCAATTACACATGCTCGGAGCATGTCTTCTAGAGTTTGTATTGTCCTTTCACTCTGTCCGTCTGTTTGTGGATGATAAGCAGTACTTAGATTTAGTCGAGTTCCCATTGCTTTCTGAAAACTTGTCCAGAAATGAGATGTAAAACGACTATCTTTATCCGATACAATGGAGACCGGGACTCCATGTAGGGATACTACTTCGTCCACGTACAGTTGTGCTAACCTTCCCATGCTAAAGGTTTCTTTCATTGGTAGGAAATGAGCTGACTTGGTTAATCGGTCTACGATTACCCAAATCGCATCATTACCTCTTTTGGTTTTGGGTAACTTTGTAACAAAATCCATTGTTATGAGTTCCTATTTCCATACAGGCATTTCTAGTTGTTGTAGTAATCCTGAGAGTTTCTGGTGTTCAGCCTTAACTTGTGAACAAGTTATACACTTGGATACGTATTCGGCTATATCCTTTTTCATTCCTATCCACCAGAAATTATTCCTTAAATCTTGGTACATCTTATTATTTCCTGGGTGCATAGTATACCTAGATTTATGAGCTTCTTCTAAAATCTTATTTCTTAATTCTCCTTTCTTAGGTACCCAAATTCGTTTCTTATGGAATTTCCAAATTCCATCATTTCCTTGTTCTAGTTCTTTTAGGTAACCTTTCATTCCTTCAGCATCATCTTTGATTGCTGTTTTCTGAACTTCTTTGATTTGTGCCATTAAATCTACTTGTAGATTTAACCTCAGAGCACGGACTCGTTTCTGTTTCTCGTGGTACTTACGACTTAAGGCATCTGCAACTACATTTGCCTTTCCTTCGTGATATTGGATATCACAGTCGTAATCGCTTAGCATCTCCATCCATCTTCTTTGCCTCATGTTTAACTCTTTTTTCCCAAATATATATCTTAAACTCTTATGATCTGTATAAACTGTAAACTTACTTCCATACAGATAATGTCTCCATATCTTAAGGGCAAAAATTATGGCTCCTAGTTCTAGGTCATGAGTCGTATAATTTTCTTCGTGCTTTTTCAATTGTCTAGAAGCATACGCAATTACCTTCTTGCGTTGCATTAACACACATCCATAGCCTAATTTTGAAGCATCACAATATACTTCAAAGTCTTCTGTTCCTTCGGGTAAAGCTAAGATTGGTGCATTCGTCAATCTATGCTTTAAAATCTTAAAGGCTTCTTCTTGTCTAGGTCCCCATTCAAACTTAGCAGCTTTACAGGTTAACTTAGTTAATGGTACGACTATCTTAGAAAAATCTTTGATAAATCGTCTATAGTATCCAGCTAAGCCTAGAAAACTTCTTATCTCCATAGCTGTTTGTGGGACTTTCCACTTTGTAATTGCTTCTATCTTAGCAGGGTCTACATGGATACCTTCATGATTTACCACATGACCTAAGAATTGTACTTCTTGCAGCCAAAATTCACACTTCGAGAATTTGGCATAAAGCCTTTCTTTTCTTAACAAAGTTAAGAGAACGTGTAAGTGTTCACAATGTTCTTTTTGGATTTTGGAGTAAATAAGTATATCGTCGATGAAAACGATCACAAATTTATCCAAGTATGGTTTACAGATTCGATTCATCATGTCCATGAATGCTGCTGGGGCATTCGTTAATCCAAAGGGCATGACTGTAAACTCATAATGACCATACCTAGTTCTGAAGGCAGTTTTAGGTATGTCTTCTTCTTGTACCTTCAACTGATGATATCCAGATCTTAAATCTATCTTAGAGAAATACCTAGCTCCTTGCAATTGATCAAAAAGATCATCAATCCTAGGTAGTGGGTATCAATTCTTAATCGTAACCTTATTCAATTCTCTATAATCGATACACATTCTCATCGATCCATCTTTCTTTTTCACAAACAGTACTGGTGCACCCCAAGGGGATGAACTCGGTTGTATGAATCCTTTGCTTAATAATTCATCTAATTGCTTTTTCAATTCTAGCATTTCGGTAGGTGCTAATCTATATGGTGCTTTGGCTATTGGTGCAGTACCTGGAATTAAATGAATTCTAAATTCTACTTCTCTATCAGGTGGTAATCCAGGTAATTCTTCTGGAAAAACGTCTGGGTATTCTGAGACTATTGGAATATCCTGAAGTTCCTTATCTTTAGTGTTAATGATTACTGAAATCATATACACCATTTCCTGCTTTCTCGAATAGCTTGCCAATTTCATTACTGAGATAAATTTCAGTGGCTTTCGAGGTTTATTTCCAGTAATTACAATTACCTCTCCTGAAGGGGTTTGAATTTCTACTGCATTTTTGTCACATAGGATTCGTGCATGGTTGGCTATTAACCAATCCATTCCTAATACTACATCGAACCCGGCTAAATTCATTAGTAACAGATTTGCAGAAAACTTATGGCCTAATAGTTCTATTTTTCCTTCTTGCCAGACTTTATCTATTTTCACAGAATTTCCTTCTGCGGTTTCAACTGTGAAAATTTGCCTAAGAGTGGTTAAAGGTAACTTAAGAGCTTGACAAAATGAAGTATTAATAAAACTTTGGTTCGCACCAGAGTCAAATAATACTTTTGCAAATACGTCATGTACTAGGAACGTACCAGCTATCACATCTGGAATGAGTTCGGCCTCTTGAGTGGTCAGCTGGAATGCACGCGCATTTTTCTTGGTTGCTCCTTCAGCGGGTTTAGCTTTGTTGTCTACTGGTTTAGCTAGCTTAGGACATTCGGATTGAAAATGTCCCCTTTCTCTGCAGTTATAACAAATTCTTGTTTTCTTCCTGCAGTCTTCTTCACGATGTCCTTTTGCCTTGCAAAAATTGCAAACTATATTGCATTGTCCATAATGCTTCTTTTTGCAATTTCTGGAGAAAGGAGGTGATGAGGATTGCCCTGTTCCTCTTTTCTTGATATTACCCATACGAAACCCTTGGGTAATCTTCTGAGCTATTTCCTTTTTCCGGTCTTCTTCTCTTGTGCGCACCAATTCATCCGTTAGGGTGTTAGCTAATTCTACCGCATCGTCAATGGTACGAGGTCTCGCAGCTTTAACGATGTTTCGGATTTCACTAATTAACCCCCAGATGTAACGGGAAATGAGTACCGGTTCTGGCGAAGCCAGGGTTGGCACCACCCTTGCATATTCAAAGAATGTCGAAGTATATCCTCGACAGTCTACACCTAACATACGATGACTCAGGAACTTGTTTACCATTTGTTCCTTCTCGTATTCGGGACAGAATTTTCTTTCGACAAGACTCTTAAATTCTTCCCAATTTATTGCATAGGCTATCCTTCTCCCTTTTGCCTGGAGGACCGTGTTCCACCATTCTAGTGCTCCTTCTTTGAACAGATTTGATGCATACATCACTTGATCCTCTTCGGCACATTTGCTTATTGCAATTACTGCCTCGGTTTTCTCTAACCAACGCAGTGTTGCAGTTGCCCCTTCATTACCTGCAAATTCTGCGGGTTTGCAAGCAAGAAATTCTTTGTAAGTGCAACCAGGCGTTGGAGCTTTTATTCTCTTAGGGAGTGGGGCCTGTTGCGGATCATGATCGTCATGATTGCCGCCTCCATTTATGCTGTTACTGCTGTTATCTTCTGGAATACGTTTACTAGGAATTAATTGTGGTTCGGCAGGTTTCTGAACAGCAGCCACAATTTCTGGAATAGCATTGGCTATCCCTTGGGCGATAAAGTGCTCAATATCTTGTCGGGTTATATATTGATCTTCCGGTTCTTGCTCAGATTGATTTACTTCATTAATTGGTTCATTGTTAGCGTTTTCCATCTGCTAATTAGTAGGAATTTATTAGTGTCTAACTTAATAACCAAATTAGCACAGATGAGCACATAATTTATCACAACATACAAGCATAACCAAAATTGTCGATTTCTCGACTTTCATTTTGTTTTTGTATATTGTATATGCATCCGTACACACCGTATCTTACAAGGTTTTATTGCCCATTTTACAGAATCAGTTTTACTATATTAGTTATAATACAGACAAACTTTTTCCAGCTCTTCCTATCTTTTGGTCCACTGGCAGTTTTAGTAACGACGCTCCCTCTCGTCGTACTTCCAAGCGATCTGCTCCCCCATTTCCCGGATCCTATTCCCGGTGCCTATCAGTTCTTCACCAAACTGACGTAACTCAGCTAAATTTTCATAGCTCATTGGCGGATTAGGGATAGGTTCTGGATCAAACTGTGGGAGAAAACTATAGGGACTATTAACTATATTTTGGAATTGCCAGTCATTAGTCCACCATTCCTACATTTGGCCTAATGGTCTGGTGTGAACTAGTGGGTCTGGAATAGCTGGTCCTAGGTTTAGTGGGAATTGGGCTGTAGCAGGATAAGAGAAAAGATTATCGTTGATAGGCTCTAGAACATCACAATTATCCAGTAGGCGGTCTATTTCGTCCTGGAATGTGATTTCCTCAGACTGTTTAGAGCTTTCGCCAATTTCTATTCCCTTTTGCTTATGATCTATTCCTATTTCCTTTTCTGGTGGTTTCGAACTTTCTCCAGTTTCTATTTCCTTTCCCTTGTTCATGCTCACAGGATTTTCTATTTTAGGAAGTCTCCTAGTAGTTGGTTTCCTACGGCGTACTTTCCTCCACCCTACGTATCTTCTCTTCTTTTTAGGTTTGGCTTTTTCCAGCGGTGGAGCTTTGAATTCCACAGGTTCTTCTATGTCAGCAATGTAACCAGTAAAGTCGTAAGAGACTTCGATAGGCACTGGATATAAGTTGAGATTCTGGAATGCTTCCAATATCTCATTCATGCTGCATAGTATATATGCAAAATACAAGAATGCAATGTTAAAACTTTGGAACAAAGTTTAACAAACAAACACTGAAGTTTTATTGCATACTAATTTATACAGAGGACAACAGAAATAAACACACTAGGACTTTATTTATTTACTGGATTGTGATTTCTCTTACTAGACCCAACTTATCGGATATTTAGAGGTTGGCATTTTCTGCTACAGTAGCTAGCATATAGAGATTTGCCCATTTCTTGTCTATTTTATCTTCCCAAGGTGTACTATTACCCAACTCTTGGACTTCTGGGTTAAACCTAACTCTCTTGGTTCGGGGTTTCTTTTTCTCCTGACTCTTTTTAAGTATCGAATCCCTTTTCTCTGGGGAAAGAGGATTCTCATAGTTTGCCTTGCGGACAAAGATTCCTTCTTCTAGGTTTACTGGGTTTTTAGAAGAAGATGTAATATCTAATTTGTGGGAGATAGCAGACAGCTTTTGTTTACCCATACTGTAACTAACAAATAATCAGTTAATACAACAAATAATCACAGAATGATAACTAGTAGGATTAAGTATTTTGTCAAATACTTAATTCCGTAATAGGCTTAAATCAGTGGCTTGATCAGTGGCTCAATAGTTATTAATTATTAGCTCTGATACCACCTTTACTGTCACGACCCCCGACCCACCCTGGACGGAATCGGGAGTCGCGAGCAGCCCAGTGGTACCCGTGGTATTTGATTTAAGCGGCAGCTGAAGTCTTTTTATTGCAGGATCTTTTCACCGTAAAAATTGCTCGTTTAATATATTATACAAAGTTTTAGGGATAAATTCCCATAATTTACAATACGTTGATTTCACACAGAAATCATTATTTGCCAAAACATGTTTTATTTATTTATTCACAATGAGCCACTTCTCTGAGCATGTAGTGCTTTACTGCACTTTTCCTGGATCACACAGATCACCTGAAACATGTTTGAAAAAGGTTTTGTCAGCGGGGAAATACTGAGTGAATCATTCTGTTTTCTAAAACGACCCGTTAGTTATAAATTACAGTATTAAGGGGAATTGCAATGTTTCTGATATCAAACCAACTACCCACAGTATTTGTCACTCGACCAACCATTGGCTAGCCCATTTGTCCAATGGTGTCTGTGACTGTGGTCAGATCACCCCTTGGCCACCCGTTTGTCCAAGTGTGACGGGAAATAAGTAATGTATACAAAACCCCACATACCGGCTGTAATATGGTGATTACATAGACTTAATCCCTGTAATTATAACCTTTGAAAATAACTTGGAGTTTTTGTAATACTGTCACACCCCGATTTCCACGTGTATCACCGGTGGGCCCGGTGGGGGATTACCGTGACGTAGTTGGCAACAATATAGTCAAACCACACAATTATATAAATGCACAGCGGAAGCTTTAAAGATAAATATATACTTCAACCTCTGGTGGTAATATCAAATGTATTACAGAAGTCGAATGTATCCACAGCGGATCAAAATAATAAAATATTGTTCATTCAGATACGGCATCGAGTTTGCGAGACTATTCGTGATGCTTAGGAAGCTAATACCAGCCAATTTCGTATAGTAGCTGCACTTAATCTTTTTGGGGAAAATACGTCAGTTTACACTGGTAAATACATTCAACTGACACATTTGAAAATTTTTATTAAAAATTGATTTGAATGCACTAGGCACAAACTCTTTTATAACTTGGGAAAATTATAAAATCTTGTGAACGTATTACATGTTCTTTTATGCGTTCAGTAGCCCGGATCGTGCCGGGTTAGAGTTTAATAGACACACCACATTGCGTAAAACCGTAGTATAAAAACCAACGGCTACGTCTTTTAATTAAGTGTCGACAATATATACCGGGTGTACGCCTACACCGGGATGTCGAGGTCGTGGCCATTTCGTAAAATGATGCCAAGGATATCCGGGACAATGGTCATTAACCCCCCAAAGGCTTTTAAGAAACAAAACTGTTTAAATGAGCCGATCACATTACACAATTTAACCACCTCAGCGATGGAAGATATGATGCTCAATCAAGCGGTATTATTATACCGTATCCCAAGCCCGTATAGGGGAAATAAGTTAAAAGTATTTACCTTTGCAAGTATATTCCTTAATTTGATTAAATCACCGATAGCTTTTACTGGGGCTCCTATTCTGGAACGAAGGATTTAATTCACCTATTAGAATCCTAACGAGTCTTTATATTGGCCGTAGCCTAGACCGGTTGGTTCCGAATTATAATTACGGTTTAATCGCGCGAAAAGGCGAAAACCGGGAATGGAGTGTGATTCTAACCCAACAAGTTCAGAGACTCGTTTTATATGAGTTTAAGGTTCACACTCTGGATTTTGGGGTTCAAATAATATAATTTGACCTGTATCGGCTATTTTATGAAAACTAGTTCCATAAGCCGAACCGTGCGCGCATTAGGCGAAGCGGTTAACCATGAGAGTCTTACATTTATTTCCTAAGTCAATATGCCTTAAAGAGGTTGTGGTATCAGTAGGATACCTTCCGTGATGCCCGTAACGAGTTTTAGTTAACATTTCGCCCCGAAGGGGTCTTTCAGTCATTTTAAAGACTTTTAAAGAGCTTTTCGAGTTCTACCAAAAATCTGAGTTTCCCGAATGGTTTATAAAGTTTAAAATACTTTATTTATTATTTAAAATCAGTAGCAACTGGAATCGGGTCAAAAGACCTTGTAGAACTCATGTTTTGGCCGAAAAGGGCATATTCGGTATTTACCGAACCGTAGCCATAACCGCAGGTTATGAGCAAGGTAAAAATTATTAAAAATCTTTAAAATTCCAAAAATATTATTTTATAACAGTGGGTAAAAGTTTTGGTGACGAAATCTTGGTTTAGATAGGCGTTATGCTAATTGCGCCGTTTATTACAAAAGTTTCTTATAAATGCGCTTATTTAGCATAACTCTCATTCTAGACCTCGGATTGACGTGAAACTTTATGGACATGCTTATAATTTCGTAAGCAAGGTTGTGGTCCGTTCACGGGTCCGAAATACTCGTTTTATTTTAAAAAGGCCGTTACGGTCAACTTTTAGGCGATTAACGGAAATGCGTAAAAGACTCGGACAAATCATGAACCGGTCACAGAGGGTTAACCATCATGTAACCTGGTCCTAAGAGAGTCCTAAGGCATATCTATACCTCACTAAAACGGGTCAGAACTGAAGTCAAAGCAAAAGTCAAACTTTTGCGACATTCGGCTCCGAACCGGGTCAATATAGCAAATGGTCGATTCAAACGAGCGTAAACAAGTTTATATACTTAATATCATGTTTTATGAGTGCCAAAACAGGTTTCATAGCATATACATTACATATTATGTACAAAATGGCAAAATAGCTTTCTGTTGACTTTTTAAGTGCACGTTTGACTCGACATTTGACATAGTTAGAGTGGTGATCAGAGGGAACCCTTTTAGGTGTTTATTACCCACATAAATACCAACTCATAACTACTTTTGATCCGACAATTCACTGGACCAATTGTGAATTATCGCTATGACAACCGTTAGTTACGACGGTTGGGTTTATAAGCTAAATCTATGGAAATACAAGACCACAATAGATGTGAACGACTTACAGAAGTTGTGTCTTGCTTAGAGAGCAATGAAGAACACTTGAGAGCCTTTAGAATGACCAGAGAAGTGTTGTTGTGTTGTGATGAAACTTATGAGCACAAGAGTTCTATTTATAGCCAAGGAAGGCATCTAAGATCATCACACAACACCCTACAACTGATCATGGATGGATGGCATGTGTCCTAGAGGGTTATGGGTCGAGTAGGGGGCACCCATGACTCTGAGAAACCCATAATTTCGTGTTTTGGCGCTTAAAACAGCCAACAGCCAACAATCTGTCGCTGGGCGTTGCTTACGGACCGTATGGCTTCGGCCTTGTGGTCCGTAAGCCACAGGCGGATCAAATTTAATCATTCACCTCCTTACGGTCCGTAAGGCATACCCTTTACGGTCCGTAAGGGGTTAAAAATAAATCTTTTTCAAATGATTATCAAATCTTTATAATTAATATCGAATCTTCGGTAATTAATAACCTGACCTTTCGGGTTTGAAGGGGTAACTTTGCGATATGGCCCTTGATTAATTACAGTTAAGGACCCCGCGTTATTTACCCGCATTGTTAAGCCCCCGGTTAACTTATTTATTATCCGGAAAGCCTTAAATTTTATTATTGACGCCTTTAACCCTTCTCGTACGAGTCTGATCATAACTTTCTCGTTTTAAAATGGAATTTCGCGGAATTTATACAGTATGTTCTAGTGAGCGTGTAATACTGTTACAAAGCCTTGGGAACGTTAAAGGGTCACTCAGAGGTATAATTAAACATGTTGACATAGTTAACCCCTGTGGTTTGTAATCTCTCACTTTCTCCGCGTTTCACTCCCGTACGATCTATGATTTATTCGTTTGAAGGTACAAGCATTATTTAGGGTTACTATACAGTATATTTACCCTTGATTGACATTTATAACCCTCGAACTTATATACTTTCAAGGTTTGTCAATATTAGTCCTTTATTTAATATCAAATGACACGTGTTAACACATTATTGGACACAAAAGTTCGAGGTGTTACATCCTCACCCCCTTAAAATAAATCTCGACCCGAGATTTACTCAAATAAATAAGGGTATTTTTCTTTCATTGTGGCTTCGACTTCCCACGTGTATTCGGGACCTCTACGAGCATCCCATTTGACTTTTACAATCGGTACGTGTTTTCTTCGAAGCTTTTTCACCTGTCGATCTTCAATCGATAAAGGCTTCTCTACAAACTTTAAGCTCTCATCTATATGCACATCTGTGTGTGGGATCACCAACGATTCATCGGCGAAGCACTTCTTGAGATTGCAGATGTGGAACACATTGTGAATTCCATTGAGCTCTTCAGGCATGTTCAACTTATAGGCGACTGACCCGACACGTTCAATGACCTCAAAAGGTCCTATGTATCTCGGGCTCAGTTTGCCTTTCTTGCCGAAACGCATCATCCCCTTCCAGGGTGACACTTTAAGCAATACCTTTTCACCCACTTCGAAGTGAAAATCCTTACGCTTCGGATCAACGTAACTTTTCTGCCTATCTCTGGCAGCCTTGAGACGTTCCCGAATCTGGACAATCTTGTCCGTTGTCTGGAAAACTATCTCTGGTCCTGATAATTGGACCTCTCCTACTTCCGCCCAACAAACAGGCGATCTACATTTCCTACCGTATAATGCCTCGAAAGGCGCAGCCTTTATGCTGGTGTGGTAGCTATTATTGTAGGAGAATTCGATTAGGGGTAGGTTCTTATCCCAGTTACCACCTAAATCGATCGCACATGCACGAAGCATGTCTTCTAGCGTTTGGATAGTACGCTCACTCTGACCGTCCGTCTGTGGATGGTAAGCCGTACTGAAGTTCAAACGCGTGCCCAAAGATTGCTGGAAACTCTTCCAGAAATGAGACGTGTATCTAGTATCCCTGTCGGAGATAATGGACACAAGTATGCCGTGTAAGGCTACAATCTTATCAACATAAAGTTGGGCTAACATATCGGAGCTATACGTCTCCTTGATGGGTAGGAAATGAGCTGATTTAGTCAGCCTATCGACTATAACCCATATTGTGTCGTTTCCTTTCCTTGTTTTGGGTAACTTGGTTATGAAGTCCATAGTTACACATTCCCACTTCCACTCGGGAAGCTCAGGCTGTTGTAGCAAGCCAGACGGCTTTTGGTGCTCGGCTTTGACTTGAGCAAAGTCAAGCACTTTGCTACATGGGCGGCTACAGACTTTTTCAAGCCTATCCACCAATAGTTTGCCTTTAAATCTTGATACATCTTGTCTGCACCAGGATGGACAGAATATTTGGAACTATGGGCTTCCTGGAGGATAACATCTCGTAGTCCTCCATAAATCGGAACCCATATACGTCCGTTCAGTCTAAGGATTCCATCCTTGCTAAGAGTCAACTGCTCTTCAGTTACTCCTAACTTTTCATTAGGATAATTAGCTTCCAACACAGCCTCTCGCTGTGCAGCTAATATCCTTTCAATTAAATTGTTCTTGACCTCAATGCTCTTGGCATTGATTCGAATAGGTTTTACCCTTTCTTTTCTGCTCAGGGCATCAGCGACTACATTCGCCTTGCCGGGATGGTACCTGATCTCGCAATCATAGTCATTCAAGGTTTCCATCCAACGGCGCTGCCTCATGTTCAACTCCTTCTGGCTGAACAGGTGCTGGAGGCTTTTGTGATCAGAATAAATCACAAATTTAATACCATAAAGGTAATGCCTCCACAATTTCAGTGCAAATACAACGGCACCCAACTCCAAGTCATGGGTGGTGTAGTTCTTTTCGTGCACCTTTAGTTGTCTTGAAGCATAGGCAATCACCTTGCCCTTCTGCATAAGCACACACCCCATGCCTGTGTGTGATGCATCGCAGTAAACTACGAATTCATCTGTACCTTCAGGTAGTGTCAACACAGGTGCGTTGCTTAGCTTCTGCTTCAGAACTTCGAAGGACTCTTGCTGCTTTGGGCCCCAAATAAATTTTTCTTTCTTCTTGGTTAAGGAAGTCAGGGGCGCAGCAATCCTTGAAAAATTCTCAATAAATCTCCTGTAGTATCCTGCTAATCCTAGGAAACTACGAATTTCGGTAGGCGTCTTTGGCTCTTGCCAGTTCATGACTGCCTCTACCTTAGCGGGATCCACTTGGATACCACGCTTACTTACAACGTGACCTAAAAACTGAACCTCTCGGAGCCAGAATTCACATTTCGAGAATTTGGCGTAGAGTTTCTCACGCTGTAGTAATTCGAGAATGCAACGGAGGTGCTTCTCGTGGTCAGCTTGGCTTTTGGAATATATGAGAATATCGTCGATGAAGACGATGACAAATTTGTCCAAATACGGCTTGCAGACGCGATTCATGAGATCCATGAACGCAGCCGGTGCATTTGTGAGCCCAAAAGGCATCACTAGGAACTCGTAATGACCATAGCGAGTCCTAAATGCTGTCTTATGTACATCTTCATCTCTGACCCTTAGTTGATGATAGCCCGACCTTAAGACGATCTTTGAGAAATAGCTTGCTCCTTGCAGCTGATCGAACAGATCGTCGATCCTTGGCAAAGGATATCTATTCTTTATGGTAACTTTGTTCAGCTCACGGTAATCGATACACAACCGCATCGACCCGTCCTTCTTCTTTACAAACAGGACAGGTGCTCCCCAGGGAGACGAACTAGGTCTGATAAAACCTTTTGCCAACAGTTCATCCAACTGGGTTCTTAGTTCCTTCATTTCAGTAGGAGCTAGCCTGTAAGGTGCTCTTGCTATCAGAGCTGCTCCAGGAATGATATCTATTCTGAATTCCACTTGTCTATCTGGTGGTAAACCAGGTAGTTCTTCGGGGAAGACCTCGGGATATTCAGAAATGACAGGAAGATCCTCTATCTTCGGCTTGGGTTCTTCAATTATCACCTGAGCCATGTAAATGACACAGCCTCTGTTCAAACATCTAGAAGCTTTGAGCATAGATACGTCCTTGGGTAATCCATACTGCGTGTCTCCTCGAATGGTGAGCGATTCACCACTCGGAGTCTTTAGCACTATAAGCCTTTTGTTGCAAACGATTTGGGCCTGATTACGGGATAACCAGTCCATGCCTAGGACTATGTCGAAACCCGCTAGTTTGAAAGGAAGTAGAGATAGAGGAAAGGAATGGTTCTTAATGGACATTTCACATCCCTCTAGAACAGTGGAGACGGTTTCTATCGTGCCGTCTGCTAACTCTACCTCGTATTTTACGTCTAGGGTCTTGATAGGCATATTTAATAGTTGGCAAAATTTTTGGTCTACAAAGGATTTATCGGCGCCTGAATCGAAAAGTACTCTTGCAAATATATTATTTACGAGAAAAGTACCTGTAAGCACATTGTCGTTCAGCACAGCCTCCTTTGCATCCATGCGGAAGACTCTAGCATTTGTCTTTTTGGTCTCCTCCGCCTTCCTGGCATTCTTAGGGCAGTTGCTCTTGATATGCCCCTTTTCATTGCAACCGTAGCAGGTTGCGTCCTTGATTTTCTTACAATCTACAGTCTTATGATCCTTAGACTTGCATAGTCCACAGGAAAAAGTCTTTGGCTGAGACTGTGAATTCGACCCAAACCTACATTTCCCAGAGTGGGGTTTCTTGCAGATTTTGCAATTGGGTCTTTCACCAGTTTGCCCATCTTTCTTCGTCTCCGACCCTCTTTTGCCATCACCGTTTCCACGGTGCTTCTTTCCTGACCTTCGTGAGGTATCATCCTCACGTTTCCTCTTCTCAGCCTCCTTGCTCCTTAGCGTCCTCAGACGGACAGCATCTAAAGTGAGAGACAAGGAGAGGTCAGTAACTGACCTGAGCCATCACTTAATGGATGTTTTAATAAGATTTGGCCCGTAGGCACTACATCACTAATGGATGTTTTAATAAGATTGGCCCGTAGGCACTACATCACTAATGGATGTTTTAATAAGTTACCATCTCTATTGATGATTTAACCCATGATTTATAAATCATTTAGTTGGGTCTTTTTAAAATCCTTTAAAGGATTATTGTATAAGAATGACGTGTGTGATTTTAACGAATCACATCTGCCATGAATGTCAACATGCTTGCAGAGGTTAACAGGGAATCTGAATCTTGTAATTTGGTCGTACCATCTTGGCCGGATCTTTAAAAGACACCTGGCTAGGTTTCACTCTAAGATTCTTTATATTGGCAGATCAATTTAAAAGGAATGGTTTTGGATTTATTTCATTATATTAAAACAAAACTCATATCATACATTCCAAAATCTCAAATACTATTACATATTGCCCTAAACGGGACTTTAAACGAGTACATACCTACTTAGAGGTTTTAAAATAAGTGACAAGTCCACGCAGGGACTAACATAAAATGAGTGTCCATGCAAGGACTAAAAGATAAGCCCACGTAGGGACTGAAATACGATAAATGTCCACGTAGGGACTTATTTCAAAGTAGAAATTTCATTAGTACAACTATTAAGGGCTAGTGGTCACGTTTCTTCTTTTTGCCCTTTAGTAGGTTCGCCAAGCCTTTGAGAAATCCTCGGTGGCTCTTTTTCTCTTCCTCGAACTCTCTCTCCACACGATCCAGTCGGTGGAGTATCTCTTCCTGTTCAGGAGGAGAGAAACGTGGTTGTGGCGCTTGTTGCGGAACGGGAGGTCTGGGAGGTATTGGATACCCATGAGCTGAGTAGTCCGGTGTTCCCATGTTCCCATGAGCTCCGTCAGGGTAGCGTGCATTATATCTAGCCGACACCACATATGGGTCGCGCTCATAATTATAGTTGTAATGTGCTTGTGACGGTTCGAACGGGTTGTAAGCCGTTGGACCCGTGTAAGCAGGTATGGGTTGGTCATACCCAAATGGTGGCGAATTTGGTGCAGCTGGTGCGGAGTTCGCCTCCTGTATAGGACTTGAAGGTCCTTCTTCTTGTAGTGGCGGATAGTGGCTACTACTAGAGTGTCAAGGGGTGCTGAAGTGGATACCCCCTCCTCCTCGTGTGGACATACGAGCATTTGTCCTCCTACGCCTTGGCGGATCAGGCATTACTGGTTGCGCCGGTGGCGGAGGTGGTGGCGTAACTGCCACAAAGCGTGAATCCTCAGAGGGATCCCGCGGATGTCGCGGTTGTTGTGATGTCTGTTGAGGTGGTGTGTAGTACCACTCATGTCGGTCAAACAACGCTTGGAAACTGTCTGGCCCCTGATAGGGTGTGCCATGGAAGGATGACCCATCAGAGACTTCTATCGGATACGTGGGCGTACCACGAGCAGGCTCTGTCGGATCAGTATCTTCGTCCATATGATCCTCGGAGAAGTGATCTTGTGGCCCTAGTGGAACAAAACCTGAACGTTCCTGTATGTAGTCAGCTGGATTAAACTGACCTATGAAGTATGGAGTAGGGTCGTCGTAATTTCGGTGCGATACCGAACGTTGTAGAGGTATGAAGGAAGGTTGTGGGTTGTTGGGATCATTCTCTGAGCTTGGCCCGAATGAGTGCCGGTATGATGGCGTCGAGCTGTGCGAGGTGGAATGCCTCGCAGGTTCGTAAAGGTCTCTTCGCCTCTGTGGTTCTTCACTCCTTGTAGTCGAAGGAGCACGCGTACCAGAAGGTCCGGCTTCGTGATCGTGATGAGTAACGATCTCTCCTCTGCCTCTTCTTCCCCTTCCTCTTCCTCGGAATATCACTGGCGGCATGTTTCCTGCTTTATAAAACTTTAAATACCAATAATAAAAGAAAAAGACAAAATTGGAATAACAAATTCGAATTTGTCCTAAGTTCTTGTCTAGACTCAAGTATGTGCAATTGTGTCACTGAGATTAAACACATTGCCTAACGTGTTTAATTCACTCAATGTTGGCTCTGATACCAACCTGTCACACCCCGATTTCCACGTGTATCACCGGTGGGCCCGGTGGGGGATTACCGTGACGTAGTTGGCAACAATATAGTCAAACCACACAATTATATAAATGCACAGCGGAAGCTTTAAAGATAAATATATACTTCAACCTCTGGTGGTAATATCAAATGTATTACAGAAGTCGAATGTATCCACAGCGGATCAAAATAATAAAATATTGTTCATTCAGATACGGCATCGAGTTTGCGAGACTATTCGTGATGCTTAGGAAGCTAATACCAGCCAATTTCGTATAGTACTTGCACTTAATCTTTTTGGGGAAAATACGTCAGTTTACACTGGTAAATACATTCAACTGACACATTTGAAAATGTTTATTAAAAATTGATTTGAATGCACTAGGCACAAACTCTTTTATAACTTGGGAAAATTATAAAATCTTGTGAACGTATTACATGTTCTTTTATGCGTTCAGTAGCCCGGATCGTGCCGGGTTAGAGTTTAATAGACACACCACATTGCGTAAAACCGTAGTATAAAAACCAACGGCTACGTCTTTTAATTAATTGTCGACAATATATACCTGGTGTACGCCTACACCGGGATGTCGAGGTCGTGGCCATTTCGTAAAATGATGCCAAGGATATCCGGGACAACGGTCATTAACCCCCCAAAGGCTTTTAAGAAACAAAACTGTTTAAATAAGCCGATCACATTACACAATTTAACCACCTCAGCGATGGAAGATATGATGCTCAATCAAGCGGTATTATTATACCGTATCCCAAGCCCGTATAGGGGAAATAAGTTAAAAGTATTTACCTTTGCAAGTATATTCCTTAATCTGATTAAATCACCGATAGCTTTTACTGGGGCTCCTATTCTGGAACGAAGGTTTTAATTCACCTATTAGAATCCTAACGAGTCTTTATATTGGCCGTAGCCTAGACCGGTTGGTTCCGAATTATAATTACGGTTTAATCGCGCGAAAAGGAGAAAACCGGGAATGGAGTGTGATTCTAACCCAACAAGTTCAGAGACTCGTTTTATATGGGTTTAAGGTTCACACTCTGGATTTTGGGGTTCAAATAATATAATTTGACCTGTATCGGCTATTTTATGAAAACTAGTTCCATAAGCCGAACCGTGCGCACATTAGGCGAAGCGGTTAACCATGAGAGTCTTACGTTTATTTCCTAAGTCAATATGCCTTAAAGAGGTTGTGGTATCAGTAGGATACCTTCCGTGATGCCCGTAACGAGTTTTAGTTAACATTTCGCCCCAAAGGGGTCTTTCGGTCATTTTAAAGACTTTTAAAGAGCTTTTCGAGTTCTACCGGAAATCTGAGTTTCCCGAACGGTTTATAAAGTTTAAAATACTTTATTTATTATTTAAAATCAGTAGCAACTGGAATCGGGTCAAAAGACCTTGTAGAACTCATGTTTTGGCCGAAAAGGGCATATTCGGTATTTACCGAACCATAGCCATAACCGCAGGTTATGAGCAAGGTAAAAATTATTAAAAATCTTTAAAATTCCAAAAATATTATTTTATAACAGTGGGTAAAAGTTTTGGTGACGAAATCTTGGTTTAGATAGGCGTTATGCTAATTGCGCCGTTTATTACAAAAGTTTCTTATAAATGCGCTTATTTAGCATAACTCTCATTCTAGACCTCGGATTGACGTGAAACTTTAAGGACATGCTTATAATTTAGTAAGCAAGGTGGTGGTCCGTTCACGAGTCCGAAATACTCGTTTTATTTTAAAAAGGCCGTTACGGTCAACTTTTAGGCGATTAACGGAAATGCGTAAAAGACTCGGACAAATCATGAACCGGTCACAGAGGGTTAACCATCATGTAACCTGGTCCTAAGAGAGTCCTAAGGCATATCTATACCTCACTAAAACGGGTTAGAACTGAAGTCAAAGCAAAAGTCAAACTTTTGCGACATTCGGCTCCGAACCGGGTCAATATAGCAAATGGTCGATTCAAACGAGCGTAAACAAGTTTATATACTTAATATCATGTTTTATGAGTGCCAAAACAGGTTTCATAGCATATACATTACAGATTATGTACAAAATGGCAAAATAGCTTTCTGTTGACTTTTTAAGTGCACGTTTGACTCGACATTTGACATAGTTAGAGTGGTGATCAGAGGGAACCCTTTTAGGTGTTTATTACCCACGTAAATACCAACTCATAACTACTTTTGATCCGACAATTCACTGGACCAATTATGAATTATCGCTATGACAACCGTTAGTTACGACGGTTGGGTTTATAAGCTAAATCTATGGAAATACAAGACTACAATAGATGTGAACGACTTACAGAAGTTGTGTCTTGCTTAGAGAGAAATGAAGAACACTTGAGAGCCTTTAGAATGACCAGAGAAGTGTTGTTGTGTTGTGATGAAACTTATGAGCACAAGAGTTCTATTTATAGCCAAGGAAGGCATCTAAGATCATCACACAACACCCTACAACTGATCATGGATGGATGGCATGTGTCCTAGAGGGTTATGGGTCGAGTAGGGGGCACCCATGACTCTGAGAAACCCATAATTTCGTGTTTTGGCGCTTAAAACAGCCAACAGCCAACAATCTGTCGCTGGGCGTTGCTTACGGACCGTATGGCTTCGGCCTTGCGGTCCGTAAGCCATAGGCGGATCAAATTTAATCATTCACCTCCTTACGGTCCGTAAGGCATACCCTTTACGGTCCGTAAGGGGTTAAAAATAAATCTTTTTCAAATGATTATCAAATCTTTATAATTAATATCGAATCTTCGGTAATTAATAACCTGACCTTTCGGGTTTGAAGGGGTAACTTTGCGATATGGCCCTTGATTAATTACAGTTAAGGACCCCGCGTTATTTACCCGCATTGTTAAGCCCCCGGTTAATTTATTTATTATCCGGAAAGCCTTAAATTTTATTATTGACGCCTTTAACCCTTCTCGTACGAGTCTGATCATAACTTTCTCGTTTTAAAATGGAATTTCGCGGAATTTATACAGTATGTTCTAGTGAGCGTGTAATACTGTTACAAAGCCTTGGGAACGTTAAAGGGTCACTCAGAGGTATAATTAAACATGTTGACACAGTTAACCCCTGTGGTTTGTAATCTCTCACTTTCTCCGCGTTTCACTCCCGTACGATCTATGATTTATTCGTTTGAAGGTACAAGCATTATTTAGGGTTACTATACAGTATATTTACCCTTGATTGACATTTATAACCCTCGAACTTATATACTTTCAAGGTTTGTCAATATTAGTCCTTTATTTAATATCAATGCCACGTGTAATCAAATGACACGTGTTAACACATTATTGGACACAAAAATTAGGTGTTACAAATACTTACTCACAAACTGTGAGAAAACAGTTTAAAAGAAGAATGACTCACATTGCATATTAACGAGCAATAGATATAAGCCTACTGATTAGCCTTGATTAAACCTAATTTAACACAATGCACACACAGGCAGGTTAGTAACTAATACAGCAGTTACATCAATTCACGAGATTAAACCCTCACAACGATTAATCAGTGCAATACTCGATAATTCAATCGGATTCCCAACGAATAACAGAGCATAGTCCGAATTCGAACAGCACTCTAATATTCAAGTTGAAATCACGACGAGTAATCAAAGTACAAGCTCAATTGAGCAGCACCTGGACTATCGTTGGATAGTTATAATCGATCGGACGTTGAATCGTAATAGCGATCGAGTTATTACCCTGATTGTGGCAGCACCTCGTGATCGTGTGTGTTTAATTGTGATATAACGGTCTTAACTCGACGTACAGACAGAAATTTTACGTCGTTTTAGTGTCAGATTTCAAGTCCCAAGGCCTAGTATTTATAGGTGAAATTGGACTCCCCCGCGTGTCGTGGAAGAAGTCGTGACCCCTGTCGCGACTCGCCTGGGGTGCCTATCTAGCCTAGAGTAGCCTTGTCGTGGTATAGCTTTGCTGAGTCGACGTTCAACGAAAATTATATTTAGACAACGAATTTTCGAAGATAACTATCATTTAGGGTTTAACCCCCCTTGAGTTTTAGGGGCCCTAATCCCGATTCTGATTATTCTGAAAATATTAGGGTTAGTGCAAAATTACTTGGGTGTCTCAATTAGGGTTTTCTTATTGACTAATTATTGTCCTAATTATTGATTTTAGTGGCAGTTGTTGCAGTAACAAACAGGAAAGGGTTCAGAAAGCCCGTAAGCGAGCAAAGAAGGATGAATTTCCCGGTATAAGGACAAGATCCGCACCAATGCAGTTTTATAAGTGTGTACGGGCATTGACAGAACAACAGCGTGACGCAGTCAGGCAAATGGGCTTTGGTCATTTGCTTACTTTCAGCGTTGATGGGTTGCCAGCTAAGTTAGGTTATTTTGTTGTGGACAATTTTAATCCCGATAAGATGGTGATATGTACGCCTGCTGGTGATATCAAGGTGAACAGGAAAGTGATACATAAGTTATTAGGGATTCCGACTGGTGGACAAAAGATTAGTTCGATTGATAAGCTGCCGATGCTGATTGATGCCATTGCGGATTGGAGGGCGAGATACCCGGGTGTAATGGTGCCTCCAACAAAGATGGTGAAAATGATAGATGAGTCCGATGGCGAAGACAGTTTTGATTTCCGTATGGATTTTGTAATGTGTTTTGTGGCAGTGCTGGTTGATTGTCATAAACAAAGTTGTTTACGGGAAGAAATCTTAGAGTATCTGGATGACGAAATGGACTTTGCAACAATAGACTGGTGTGACCTGGTTGTAGATAAGCTGAGAACTTGCAAAGATACCTGGAATCGGCTTGACCCACAAAGTTTCTTCGTTGGTCCTCTCACGATTCTGATGGTAAGTGTACTTTTAATTATTTTAGATAATTAACATGTGTTAGAATACTTGATTATTTCCGGGATGAACGGATCGTTGTTTCTTGTAGTTGTTGTACGTTGATAGCATTGAGTGCACAGGGATGGAGGTAGACAAGGCGGTGTGTCCTTTAGCTTTTTGGAACTTGAAAAGATTGCGAGAGAGAGAAAGGCTTGAAATACTTGCTGGTGGGTTTGGACTGGGACGGTTTAAAGGATTAACACGTCCCAGAAACTATAACGTGGAACACTGGGCAAGTAAAGAGGTAAAGTTATATGCTCTAACATGTGTTTTTTACAATTAGTATATAATCTTGGTGTCAAAATGTTGAAAAACTATTTTCAACAGGAGAGGTTGACGATGGTACGACAGTTAATAAATGTGACAAAGAAGAACAAAGTCAAAATAGAGGGTATGTTAGAATCTCTATGGGTGGAGAGCCATGAAGACGAGGAAGTACAAACGTTGAAGGCAACGTATGAAAGTATGTTTGAGAAGAAAGTTAGTGAAAGTGAGGATCACGATGAAGCGGTAGATTTAGCGTCGCACAAGATCAATTCGGTGTTGGAAGATTTGAAAAATGATGAAAGAATTCACATCAACGAGGGAGAGAACGCTGGTTAGTAACTGTTATTCTTTGTGTTATTTAGTTTAATAATTTGGAATCCATTTATCGATGTGCAAACGATTGCGTAGGGGATGGCGTGGATGACGATTGTTCGGATGGGTCGCCAATAGCTAGCTTGTACAGGAAGTCACTTATTCGACAAAACAAAAAAATCAGTAAAAGTAGATTGAAAGAAGTAGGATCTTCAGCAATAGACTTTGATGCCCCAGAAGGTTTGTTGATAATGTTTCTGAAATGAACACTGAACCACGTGTTAATGTGATACCTGTTGTGTTGGTTATCATTCTTAAAGTGATCACTGTAACACATTTTACTGTGTGGCAACCTGTATTGATTGACATATGTTGTTGGGGTTGTAGCTGATGTTGCGGGCCAATCAAGCGTAGTTAATGGTGGAAAAGACTATGCTGAAAAGATGGAAGATGGTGGAAAGTCGGGTCAGGTGAGGAGATCTGCTAGACTCGGGAAGTTAAAGCATGTTAGTGAGATAGAAGAAGGGTTTGTGACCCCAAAAAGACGAAAGACAAATATGAAGTTTGGTGGACAAGACACGGATGGTGGTAAAGAAACAGGTAAATTGTTACATGTATTACCATTTTAAGAGTACGTTTATAGCGCGGAAAGAGTTTATGTCCCTGTACTATAGGTTATGGAATGAAATGTGTAGTCTAACACATGTTAATGTGATAACGATCGTAAAGTTTAACATTTTATTGTGGTTGCAGCTGATGTTGCGGGGGAATCAAGCATACTTGGTGATGGAACTGAGTGTACCGGAGCGCTGGAAGATGGTGGTATGTCGTTGCGGGTAAGGAGATCTCCCAGTCTGAAGAAGTTAAAGGATGCTCCTGAAATGGAAGCAGGCTTTGTGACCCCAAATTGCCGGAAGACAAATATAAAGATTGATGGGGAAAAAACGGATGATGGCAACGAAGTAGGTAAACTGTAACATGTGTTACCAGTTTCATCGTACATTTAGATTTAAAAGTACACGTTGACGGTGACGCGTAGTTTGTTGCTCGTTAAAATTTATTACCCTCTAATATGCGTACGTGTCTGAAACCCATTTATTATTAATGTGATGTTATAGGGTTCAACAAGACTGAGAAGCAACGGGAAGAGAGAGAACTGGGGTGTAGTGAAGTTGGGGAAGAAACAAATCAAGGCGTCCAAGGTGATAAGATTGTTCATGATGCTGGTAATTCAAGTGGAGGTGACTGTAGTATGGGTGGGGCCGAAGATAATAAAGGAGCAGGAAGCGGGGATAAAAGTGATGTTGAAGAAGTGCATAAGCCGTTGGGTTTAATGCGTGCAATACTGCGTATTAAAGCAGCAGAAGTGCATGGTGCACGTGGTAGTTCCCGTACCCTTTCAGAACGTCTGATTTTAAAAGTGTGATGTATTACTTTATTCGTTTTAACATGTGTCATCTTGTTTTGACAGATGACCGTGGTTCGGACATGTAGTTTGTTAGTAAAGATGAATATAGAGTGGATACAGACAATAAAGTGGCTGCGAATGACAATGATCACCAGAACACCGATCTAGAAGCGAATGACGCCAAAAAGGATGAGATTTACGAAGCACGGTTTATCTGTGATCAAGAGGTAGCCAAAATGGTCGAGATGGAGGTTAAGGATAGCGAACAGGTTGAAGGGAATGAGAATGAAGGTAATCTTCGGAAACCGTTTTATTTGTTTAGCCATGTGTAGCCATGTCTAATTTATTCGAAAATGTTTATGCAACTTCAGAAAGTAAGAGTGAGAATGAAGTTGGTGCTGCAACTGATGGAAGTAAAGAAGAAAGTGGTCGCGTCGTGTTTGCATCTGTGGAAGGTGCTGTTAAAGATAAGGACGAACATGTGGTTTTGGATGGCAAAGGCGCAGCTTTCGATAAGGCTCAGGATGTCGATGGTAAAGGGAAAGCGGCTGAAGAGGTGTGGCAGCCGGAAAAGAACGGTAAAGATTTTCATGCTCTAACATGTGTTAACTGCTTCCCTACCTGTATCATTTAGTGAGTTTACATGTGTTAATCATATAAACAGCGTGCGAAGGCGATACGTTTATTGATGAACGTAATTTAGATGGCCCTAATTGGAGTCTTGGAATGACACAAATTGGGGGTGAATTGGACGAGTCACAGAAAATCGGTACGATAGAGCATTAAACAAAAATAGGATTGATGGGTTAGTAGGAGTCATCTATAATATACTTATTTGCATCAAACGTGCAGGTTGCACAAGTGGGAAGGTGGATGAGATGACTGGTACAGAAACAGTGCTGGAGCGTTCCGGTGAGCTGAACTACATTCATTTACTGTGAAAGTATTATATTCGTTACCGCGTTACGTGAATTATTTATTTTATATGTTTTTAGGCGATATGGAGGCTACCACAGACTTGAGTATGGTTATAATGGTAGAACCAGTTAGCTCCTATGACCCGGCAATTGCAATCCACAAGGGGCAAACTGGTCTGGAATTTTATGGGGGTGATATGAATGAGGTAGAGGACAATATGCCGCTTGCAAACCGTGTGCGTATGTTAGCTGAGTTGGGGGCCCAAAAAAGGAAGCTCCCTTTTCGAGAGAAAGTGGCAGCGGAACCAAATAGATCACCTTACTATATAAGGTCTGTTGACATGGGTCAGCCAATAACTAAGAAGGAGGCAAAGCTGTGGGAGTACATATTCGCTGATGAAAGCCCAATGCACTTTTTAAATGGGCATTCTCATAGGAAGCGGGCAATGGAGGCAAACATGTAAGTAGAACTGCAACGTGGTTTATTGTTGTATAGTAATAGTGTAAACTATGAACCAAGTTCCACACTAGTTAATTGGTTATATTTTGATTTTTGCTGCAGGAGGGAACAGGGTTCGTCGTCGGTTGTTGATGTAGATAGTCCGATACACATGGCTGTGTAAGTAGGGGGGTCACCGTAGCAAAAATTAGTTAAATAAAAAATAACATGTGTTAAAGTATGCAATTTAATTTATAATTTGTACACCTGAAACCAGGGAGTTGCTGTTTAGAAGCCCTACCCATGTAGAAGCGTCTCGGGCTATGTTCAAGAGTTTAAACGTTGGCAATGAGGTGTCAGATGGTATTATCGACTGTTGGGCGGAGGTGCTAAACTTCCAAGAGAAACGGAAATCAAGGGAGGCTTACAGTAGGCAATTCTTTGGTACCAAAGTTGTGGTGAGTGTCATGTATATAGAAATTACGGTGTGGCGAGTTTTTGACCTTATTAATTTCTCTGTTGTGCTTAAAGTTTCCGTGGATGCTAACAACTGAGGAAGGTGGAGTCGAGGCGTGGATGCACAAGTTTCGGCTTGGAATAAAAGGTGCAGTTAACAGCGGTGAAAATGTTCCTGACTTTCGAAATCACGACATTGTTTTCTTCCCGATATTGGAGCACAAACACTTTTACTTGCTAGTGTTTGAGTTACGCGACCCTGGAATTTATGTCGTTGATAATGACAAAGCCCGCCAAGGTCAGTTGATAGAAGATAGTGTCTACTACCTCCACAAGGACACAGCGTATAAGATCGTAAGTTATTAAAATGACCATTGTTGAACAAATAAGTGTGATAATATTGAGGATCTGTTTTTTTATTGAGCATGGCTTGTATATGTGTATGCAGAAAGATATGTTTATGCAATACCTTCGGGAGGTTGGGAATCCGCGAGCCGATGACATAGACTACTGCAACATCCAGCGTATGCCGGTTCCTTGGGCGACCACCGCAAACACAACTGATTGTGGGGTCTTCTTGATGCGACACATGGAGTGCTACATGGGGAAAAACAAAAGTTTTAACTGTGGGTTCAGCATGAGTGGGGCGAGGAAGATGGCGGAGGTGCGAAAGTTGAGAAAGAGGTATGCTGCGCATATCTTATGTTTGGAGGTGAATGTGCTGCTGCCAAAAATCAAGCAGGATTGCCGAGTAGAGTAACACGTGTTAGGGGGTGAAATGGTAGTTACTGTAGCACCAGTGGGCTTTAAATGCACCAGCTTTGTTTTTGGATATGTAATGTACTTTGATTTGGGGATGTTGCTTTAAACTTATTGCGGGGTAGGTGTTTTGTTGGGTATGGCATCGTCACGATGTCTTTTTGGGATAGACTATCTATATGAAATCTGATGTTTAGTAAGTTGGTAATTGTGTACTCTAAAGAATATTGATGTGTTGTTGGATGTGTTAGAATATTATTAATGTAGTTGATGGATGTAGTTGATAATGTTTTAAATGAGGTTGTTTTAAATTATATAATGGTACGTGTAACATTATAGAAAATGAGAAAATGCTGCTTCGTGTTTCCAAGGGGACCACTATTTCTAAAAATGTAGTAGGAATATTGGAAATTGGGGAAAGTAGGTGGCAGAAGTCTACAAACATAGGGGTTGGTGTCTATAAAACAACTTTATTGGAAAAGGAACCATTGCTTTTTGCCCCTTATGGTCACATCAAAGTCAAGTCACAAAGACTTATATTAAATGTACCATGGGAAAACCTCTATAAGTAGTGTAATGAAGAACCAAAGTCATATTCTGTAATACTTCACCAGTTCACTAAACCATAAACTGTTTGCGGTTCAAAAGTGTGGTAATGTGATGGACCCTTGTAAAGGTAAGGTCACGGCTACCCAACCAGGCATGGAGAAGCGGAAGCAAAAGGGGAAGGAAGCATGTGAGGGCCGGTATGGGGTGTGCTACGAAAGAAAAGTGTCTCACAAGAAGCGAGAAGACGGGAAAACTGGAGTAGCTTCTGGTGACGATGCTTCAGATAGCGGAACCAAAAATGTAGCTGATGTAGCTGGTGTGTCGCAAGAAACGTCACGCCGTAGGGAACACGTTTTTCCAGAAGCTGAAAAGTTGAAGGGGCTACCAGATGAGTTGGTTAGGTTGCTGACGGATCCAGACCATGAATTATGTGGTTGCCCGTTGTGTCCATACTCACCCGAAACAATCCAGTCCTGGTGTTACCATGACCCATGGGAGAGTGAGCGCAGCCCCTCTCCTCTGTACTTTCATGATGAGGAATTTGCCACACCATGATGAAAAGCTTGTTAGAGATGGAGGATAATAAGGGGTAGTTAGTATGTTGAAATTGGTTGAAGATGTGTTAACCTGATGACCCTATGTTTTAACAAAACGACATACCAATGTCGTTTTGTTGGTATTTTATTATGTGTTTTTTTTTTTGGCAATCGGTTGATGTCATTTCTCGGTAGTCAATCCATTGTTTTAGACGCGGGGGTGTAACCTATTAGTAGAATGTGTGGTTAAGTTGGCTAGACGTGAAGTTTAATTCTATAACCTGATGTGGTTTAATATATAAGCTGTTGGTGTGGTTAACACAGATTGTTTTGATCCTTTCCAGTTAAAAGAACCAACAATTATGGGGGCTAACATGTGTTAAGCATCTGTTTTTATGCTATGGTAAAAAATAAAAACCAAAAACACAATTATCAATGCATATAATATTAAGATAAGCCCATTAATAGCAAACAGAGGTCCCCAAAAAAGTAGGGCTACAAACACAAAAGTGGCCAAGGCCATAGAGTTTCTTACAATCCTATTTATGATAAATGGGATCAAAATAGTTCCACCTTCTTACACACGTAACAGAGAAGAACAGGAGGATGTCAAAAGACTGTTACATGTGTGTAAGAAGGCCAAAATGAAGAGAGTCTCCCATTACATAGTACTAGAAAACGACAATAAAGATTTTAATCAGAGGGTGAGGCACCGGTGGCGGTCTGCCTTTGTTGTTCAGCAGCTGCCTTTGCTGCTTTCATTGCAGCCACCTTAACGCTGTTGCGTGAGTCGTGGCCGTCGACATACAGACCACAACGCTTGCATAAACGAAGCTGCTTTGGACGTTTTGGTGGTTTTGCCTTTGCCTTCTCACCAGGCCCAGAAATTCGAGTATGAGTACCACATCCTTTATTGCGTGCAACTCCTGGCTTAGCAACTTCGACTGGAATGTTGATTGGCTGCCCAACTATTTCTTCCATTTCACACTCGTTTGATTCAGTTTGAATTGTAGACAATGGTTGCTTGGAAAGCACATTGATCTTGAAATCCCTTAGTTGGTCAACCAATTTTGCCAACGAATCCTCATCGGTTCTGGCCACATCAACGCATTCAGTAACGAGGTCGAGGATTTCGTTCCGCATAACGGACGGTGCGTGTGGGTTGACTCCGTATCGGCTGGAAATTGAAAAAACCTGTTTGGGGAGGGCATCTCGACGCCACCAATCGTTTATGTATTGGGGTGGAATCCTTTCAAGATTTTTCAATCGATAGACGCAAAAGACATGGCGACACAGATATCCGATACGTGTGAAATTCCTGCATGAGCAACTGGCGGATTGGTCTACAGTGTTATACGTAACCTGTTTTGAACATAGACAACAAAAAAAAAGCCCTTTAGATCTAACATATGTTAGAGGATGGGTAATAATGAAATTGCCTAACATGTGTTACCTGATAGACGTTTGTGATGTTGTTCCTTTTATCCAAATGAGTGACGTCTATCAGAAGACTGGAATTGTCGGACTCGGTTTGGTTTGTGATGTAGCATAAAAACTTCCCTTTAATTATCTCCTTTTGAACTTGCGCGAAAACAGCGTTTGTGTAAATGGCGAACGCGTGCTGTTCTATTGCTAAATCAGTATTGCCAGTGAACATCGTGGATGAGGTTTTGTACTCCGATACACGTTGCCGATATCGTTGGCTGTCTACCCTATTTTCAAAGCACATCATAAATTGTACAAGGGTGTTTGCGCTTGTTGAGTTGACCTTGAAGGCAGCGTTAGAGCTTTCGCAGCGTGAAGTGGTCTTCATTAAGCAACACATGGGCAGTTCCCTGAAGTACGCTGGTACCCAAAGATGTTTGATGTTGTACATGTCGTTCAACCAGCTGTGGTCTTGAAGTCCAAATGTTTGTAGGAGGTCATTCCAGCGGGACTCAAACGTTTCAGGTTTGATATAAACATTCCAAACCAACCGGTGAATGCAGGACCGAAGATCAGTGTTATCGAGAACGTCCGCAGAGATCTGAAAAAGTTAATAGTTACTAACACGTGTTAGATTAAAACAGTTTGAAAAGACATATAAAAATTCTGTTATGTTGAATAACACATGTTAAGGGCTAACAAATTAAGCTAACCTTGGAGGGTAGTTTTTTCATTATATGCCACATGCATAGACGGTGTCGTGATTCGGTAAAGACCATACGAACAGCTTGTAGCATGGATGGGTCTTGATCACTCAGCACGAGAGTTGGTTGAGTACCGTGTGCTTTCAAGAAAGCCTTAAGCAACCACACATAAGATTCAATGGACTCGGTTGATATCAAACCCGCTCCAAATGTAACACATTGGAAATGATGATCCACACCCGTGAATGGCACAAAAACCATCTTGTACCTATGAATAAAAAATTGATTTGATGTTAACAAAATGTAAAACTTTTTTGGGTTAGGGTTGTATACTTGGGGATCAGGCCTAACACATGTTAATGGGGGGGGGGGACTAACCTGTTAGTGCTGTAAGTTGCCTCAAACGCGAGGACATCGCCAAAAGCTTTGTAGTTTAGCTTTGAAATCTCATCAGCCCAGAATACAGAAGAAAACTTTCCATTTGATACAATGTAATCAAAATAGAAGTTGGGTAGGTTGTCAAAGCGCTCACGCAGGCGTTCGAGGAAAACTTGTGCGTCGCGTTCACCAATAAAAATTCGCAACTGGTGGCTAAAGTTTTTAAAATCCACCGGAGTCCCATTGACATTGTGATGCCCTCCTTTTAAAGCTACAAGACATCTATATGCTCTCATGGGTCCGATACGGTTTAGACTCATATTGTGAATGAATTGTTTGGTGGAGAATGACAGCTTCCGTGATATCTTGCTAAGATCACGGTTGTAACTCTCAACAAGTTCATGATTATGAATATCATTGAAACTCAGAACAGTGTATGAATCATTCGAGATTGAGACTAGTATGCTTGCCTTACAGTCACACCATGTGAAGTTGGTCCTCCGGTGCTTAACAGAAGATTCATCTAGGGTGTCAAAAGTCCTCTTGGGTTGTGGTTTTCCATATTTTGAGCATCGAAGATACTTGTGTGTGGGAATTCCATTCCAGACTTTAGTTTGCCCTTTTTTACAAAAAAACCTGCTTCAAACGCATAAAGTTCATACATGGAAAGAACATCCGCAAAAGTTGGATAAGATTTCCCACACACTGGTATGAACTTATCAGCGACGTTAGGAATCCAGTAACGGGTTCCCTGAGGGGTATCAAAAACGAAGTATGGATTCGATGGCCCTGCATCATAAAACGAAAAAGGTTAGGAATCTGCTATACATGGCATGACAAAAGGTTAGAAATCTGTGATATGAGAATAAAGTGGGCTCCCATGTAATATATACAACCGTCTAACTGGCCGCGTGATGATTCAGCAAACAGAGAAGGACCATGAGATGATCCAGAAACAGCACCAGGCATGAGCTGCATATGGGAATCTTGGGATGCTACATGTGAACATTATGGAATATGTTTGAACAATGCCATATCTGGGGAAGAAAAGTACAAAACCAGTGTATAGAAAAAACAAACCTTCTTCATTATCCATAACCTGGTCATCATTAAAAGCGCTGTTCATGAAATTGTTGGATATCACAACATCCGGTGATCTAACAGGGGCTTCAGATGATCGCGAACAATCAACAGGCATATAAGTGTACACAGAAGCTTCGAATGGAACAGGTGAACATGGCCATGCAGTATAGTTTGGATTATTCGATTAAAAAGTTGTAAAAGACAAAAAAAAAAAACAGAACTTCGAGAACAGTTAAGTTACATAAATAGACAAACCTGGAGCATTAAATTCCTCATCATTTTGGAAGTCGCTGCTAAAGAACCGGTTGGGGAAACTATGGACCGGCGACATTAACTCGGAGGTTGGTGGATTTGTCTCCATGGATATTAATGGAGAAATGATAACTTGGAGTAGAAGATGACTATGGTACTTCTGTTGAAGAATATATAAAATGAAAAATTGTAAAAGAAATATGGGGGTGGGTAAATTGTACAAATGAGTTGATGTGCATTAAATGATCATGTCAATTCAAATGGGGGAAAATATCTTGAGTTGCATAAATTACAAATATAACCTTGGAAGCAAAAAGTAACAGGAAGTGACTAAAGGCTACGTGGCTAAATGATGGCCACAATTAGAGTTTGCTAAGTTTTCTAAGAAAATGGGGTTTCTTGCTAAGCATTATCCTATATATATATATATATGTATGTATTGATGTGCTGTTAAACAATTGTTGGGGGCTCGACATTAGTAATCTATACACAATGTGTTTATAATAATGATTGATGTGTGATTCATAATAGAATTTGACATAACAGTAGCTTATCGGTCCAATCAGGTTACCTTAAGTGTTCGGCCCATATCTCAATCAATTAATTAGAATGCACGTGAAAGATCAAAAGAGGTCCAATTAAAGGAGTTGGTTACAAATTTTCTGTGCAATCAATTTAGCCTATTAATTGATTGAGATTCAATTGAGAATTGAACTCAAAAGCATTTCTGACATATACATGTGAATTCAAAATTGTATGATGATTAGTTTATAGTGGTGACTCACGTGATGCTTAGTATGTGAAAGATTGTGTGATGATTTTTATTTTTTTTATGCTGAATTAGTGGATGAATTATATGATTATGACTTCTTGTGAGGAACTGTTAATTTGTTTTAGAAATTGCCATGATCATGAAATTCATTTAAGTGATAGGTACGGTTCCGATTATGTGGTTAATGATAATTAGAGGTCTTAGGTTTAGTGGAAAATTGTTTGGGTAAGTTTGGTATCCAATAAAACAATCGGCCCATTCCGTTATTTATTTAGATTATTGTTGGGCCATAGTCAGGTTGGGCCGCACACCTTCTGGGTGGTGATGGACTGGGCCTCACGGTAAAGCCCAAAACTGTGAAGAGTAATAGCTGATTTTGTTTTGGGTTGGGCCGGTTGGGTTAAGCTTTACTGAAATGGGCCGTTTAACGAGACCAGAGTGAGTAAATAGTGTGTGCGGGCCAGAATGTTTTGGGCCGCCACACGTCTGATGCGGGCCAGGCTTCATGGGTTAAACAGTTGGGTCGGGAACGATATGGAAAGACACAACACATGGGCTGTTTTTGGAAGCGGGGTCACCTATTACATGATTGGGCCTTGCATAGATAATGGGCCACATATGTTTAATAACTAGACTTGAAATGTATGCGAGTAAATTATGTGTGTCTGTATGTTGTACGTTTGAGCTGTTACATGTTAAGCGATTATTCGATGGCACTAGATGAATGGATGAACTGTCATGATTGGGATTGCATGTGTGCATTACATGTATAACAATGTGCTTTATGTGAACAATGAATACGTGAGATAATTGTACGTGAAAGATGTGGTTCATGTGAATATAGAACTGATTGTTATTGATAAACCATGTTAGGGCATGCTTGATTAATTGATAAACAAAGAAACTAGTCATACTGAGCAAACCGAGGTGAGTTCACACTCTTTTTAAGGCATGGGATTCCCGGTGGTTGGGAATGGGTTAAAGAACTAAAACGGAACATGCATATCCTCCTGGGGTAGGATATGTACCGCCATCCTCCATGGGTAGGATGCCAATATTAATCATGTGTATTCTCCTTGGATAGAATACGTACGTTCATCCTCCTTGGGTAGGACAACAAACTTAACTTACTAGACAAAACTCTATCATGAAGTCCCTCATTTCTATATCGACTTAATCGTCGGGCCAATGGCGAGCGGGTCATTAGTTAATAGCGCTATTAGGGTTAACAAGCCTCACACCGTGCCGGTAGGACGGGCGTGTACTAATGGATCTGGGCACTTAGTCAATGATGATAGATATTGACGTAGGGCACAACTTACTTTCGTCAGTTGTCGATATGGTAACGGTCTAGTGGTTCACATGGGGAAGCCCCCCACTGATTATGGATATGGTTTAGGAAACAAAGATACTGGTTAACTCGTGGTTTACGAAACAACTTATGGTTTTCAAAACAAACTTTTAACTAAACAACCAACTGTGAACTCGCTCAGCTTTGTTGTTGATTCGTTGTTACATGCCTTGCAGGCCTTTAGGTGCATATTGTTGGAACTTGTTGTCTGGGAGGCTGGAGTGGTCATGGGTCGAGATACATGGAATCGCAACACAAGACTAATGGTTTTTAAATGTGGTTTATAAACACTTAACGAATGAATTTTGCTTCCGTTGTATACTGTGAATTATTTTAACGTTGTAGCACTTAATGTTAATAAATGAAAGTTTTATTTTAATATACTTATGAGTTCAATGTGATTGATGGCTAGATCCTGGTATGTCACACACCTCGCGGGGGTTTCCGCATGTGGTATTTTGGGGGTGTGACAGATTGGTATCAGAGCCATTGGTTATAGTGAACTTGGTTTTAAAAAGGGGAAAACGTTTTTTTGTAAAACCAGACTATAACCGAACAGTTCTGAAAACATGCATACGACCATGACACTCAACTCCAGATTGCAAGGTTCGCCTCTCGTATACTCATTGTACTGCATAACTAGTGAACACTTACATATGATATTGCATGTGATTGCACGTATAGCACAACTGTATGAATTCATGTATTACTTGCACGTGTTACGTGACTGATAGGGTGGTATTTCCCTAAACCTTCATTGCTTACGCTTCGTGATGCTCTTTGTTTGCTACTCGAGTTGAGGAACCATTTGACATAAGTTAAGAGGAGCTAAGATGAGCATGCAAATCACAATATTATTGTGGGTGCACACATGATAATAATGTGGGGTGCATGCGAGTCCCAGTGAGCCTTAGCAAGTGGAAAAGGGGTTCCGTTCCGTTATTTGACCGATGTGAAACATAACAAACCTGTAGGGGTCATAGCAATGATTGTCCCCTACTCGAACGTGAACTTTTCGTTCCTCTATGGATCCTTTCGAATCTTGATGCTATTGAGTATTACCTGAACACCCATCTGAACGCCTAGCGAACTGTGTAGAATGTTAGGTGTGCTTGCACGAACATCCCCGAGTTGGATGTTGCAACGACAATGATTGGTCTATATCTTTCTCACCTTTCTTCGTTTGCTGGAACTTAACGTATTGACGCCTTGTATCCCGAAGCGCGATCACTTTTGCAGCACTCTCAAGCAACTTGCAACATCGATGAATAGGAGGTTGAGCGTAGTACTTCGCCGACCTCAGTACTTTGACGACCTGATTACCGGCAACGAGCACCAGCGGATTGGCTTCAACCGAATCCTTAACCCTTGTCAGCGACTCATGGGAGTCAACTCTTATGAATCAATCAGGACATAAGAAATGACAATCGACTAATGTGGAATGTGTAACTGCCAGCACAGTGAGTAGCACTTTAGGACGTGGCTCAGAATGTGAAAAGATGGACCTGGATGGTGAAGAACCGTAGGGCTTCATTTCGAGCAACGACATTGGGAGCAGCAGTCACAGCGACAACAAGGTATTCCTAACCCTAGCCTACAGTATGGAATTAAAGGTGCCTACATCATGGATTGGCCGTGGTTAAGTTAAGAGGACAACGATCAAAGGAACAACAACAGTACTTGAAATTCTTGTAATGAAAACAGCAACACTGGAAATGATGCTCAGGGAAGGATATTTAGGGCTGGCATGGGCAACGCCAGGATTACAACCACATGGTGGCCAGCACGTTTTGGAAGTTAATCGTTCCGTTCCTGTTCTGTTCAACCCTGATACTTCCTGAGACCAAACCAGTTGTGGAATCGGCTGATGGCAGGACAATGGAAACCTCATATGATCGTTGGGATGCAAACTCGACCTTGTGGAACAAGTGTTCGACATCGACTTTCCTTCTGTTGTTCTTGATAGATGTACCCTGTGAGGAGATGATTCTGCGTATTCCTCTCCGTCGTGGAGGATTGTTATTTGTTCTAACACGTCAGAGTGGCGCAACGATTAGTGTCGTTTCAGCAAGGAAAGCCAGGAGTGTCTACGGAGAGATTACCCTACTATGCTAACAACTGTTAAAGACGTAGGGTTAGGAAAAAGAGGATCGAGGATCCACCAATTGTTCGTGATTCTACCTAGCATGCTACGGGAGGAACTATCAGGTTTACTTCCACAACTATTGGACAGACTCTCAGTTTGATCTCACGCCAGAGGCAGCCCTGATCCTTCGTATCTCTTACCGTCTTGCACCAGGAGGGTTGCGAGAGTTGTCAAATCAGCAACACGGACTGTTGGACAGGAGCTTTGTCGGACCTAGTTTTTGCTTTAGGGAGCCCCAGTTATATCCAGGAAGATAGGTTGTATCGTTGGATAGGTGTGCTGATAGCGAGAACTCAACAAGGTGACAGTCAAGAACCGTTCGCTTCGACCATGTAGTACCACCCTGATAACCAGTTGCGAGGAACAAGCTTCCCTTCGAGGATTGGCTAGTGAACGAACCATCATCCCATGGAACTCCAAGAGGAGTATGCTCTTAGAACAACATGTCGAACGCAATGCAGCCATTTCAACTTTGTACACCTTGATCATTGAGTTGATCAACACACCAGCAGCTTCTGGGATCACATGAATCGACAGTATTTGTTGACGACATTCTGAATCATGGCCAGGAGAAAGGAACGCCATGGGTGACACATGTACCCTATTTCAGCGCTTCTGTGGGAGGAGCCATTACGTGCGAAGCCCTGTTAAGATGCATCTTGTTAGAAACTGATCGACACCAAAGATTCCTTCGGGGACGCAACAATTCCTTGGTTTCGCTAGATACCATCGTAGCTTACCCACAGGATGTTCGAAGGTCGCACAGCTTAAATCTTTCTAGCACAGCAGGGTGCTGTGTTCGTGAAAGACAGAACAGGAGGACATCTTTTCAGCTTTCAAATCCCAACTCTGCAATGCACTGAGCATCGTCTTTACCAGAGGGTGTGGGTGATTCAGTGGTATATCCTTGTGGTTCGAAACAGAGTCCCAGTTACACATCGACGCAACACAAGAAAGTGATGACTTATGTAATAGAGTTACCAGAGGAACTGCACGACACAACCGGCGGTGGAAACCGTGGTATTTGGATTTACTTGGAGGCATTACTTGGACGGTACCGAATGCGTTACCTAGACCGATCACAAGGGCCTCCCATGAATCGATATTCGAAAGAGCTAAAGGAAGAGGATTTGCAAGCTGGACCCATGCGGGGCATGGAGAAGCAACCTCGGGCAGGGCGGATGATATTCGCCACCTCAGGAACGAGTGTGGACCTCATTATACGACAACTGTAGGGAACTCGTGTTGAGCAAAGCGCACCGGCTTCGATATTCTAGTCGTCTGGGTTTTGGTGAGAGACATTAGGATTTATAAACCTTGTACTGGTATTCGGGCATGAAGGCCCACCTAGCTAGGTATGGGAATGATGTTGGACTTGTGGGAAAGTCAAGACAAAATGTTAGCAACCAGAAACATCTATATGGAAAGTGAAAACAGACTGCCATGGATTTGGTCGCTAGTCTACTTACAACTCAAAACGGAAACAATATCACCTGAATGATCGTTGATTGCCACACGTAACCAGCACACTTTCTAGCCATCAAAGAAACGGATAAGTTTTCTACACTTGCAGTCATCTACCTGAAAGAAGCGGTTGCTAGGCACGGGGTGCCAACCTCCATTATCTCTGATCGCGACCTACGATCTGCATCTGATTTGTGGCAAGCAATGTACAAATCCTTTGGCTCACGTCTAGACATGTGCGCAGCATATCAACCACAGACGGATGGGCAGACTGAACGCACCAACCAAACTCTTGAAGACATGCTTCGAGCCTGTGTAATCGACTTTGGCAACGGCTGGGTGTAACACCCCGTGTTTTCGAATGTCAAAGTCAAAATCAAAATCCAAGTCAACTTACACTTCTTTGACTATAATTAGTCGATTTTGTGCTTTATTTGTATTATGTGGAGTAAGTGTTGTCTAAATGAAATGATCGAATGTTTAATCAATGCGACCGATTTACGACTGTGATTAATAGGAAGTAACAATGCGATAAAGTTAATCAATCAATAATCAAGTTAATCGAATCAATCAATCGAACTCGAGGCTCGAATTATGCGAAACTGGTGTGGTAATACTTACATGTGTGTGTGCCTTATGTGTTACTTGTGCATGTTTACTTTATGTTTGTGTGGTATTCAATCGAATCAATCGAAACTCGAATCGAAACTCGAAAAGCAATCAAACTCAATCGAAACCGACATCGAAACGTGACTTATAGATGATTGTATGTTAGATATAGTAGTTGGGACTGAAAGTAATTTGACTAGGAACTCTATCGTATTCGTATCCTCGTTCTACCAAAATCGAAATATCGAAAACCGTCGCGAAACACTCGAAAAGGGTTGCTGATCGAACAGGAAGCATCCTGATCGAACAGGCCAGCCGATCGGCTAGCACTTTCCTAGCCGATCGAGCTGGCCATTCGATCGGAGATCCTGGCCGATCGGTTGACACTTTCCTCTTTGGGGAGGCCTATAAATAGCCCTGTCATTGTCACTCTTTCTACTTTTGGAAAGCTCTGACCGAACCAGCCTTGTTCTTCACCTTTTCTCATATTTCTCTCAACTCCGGTAAGTTTTCACTCTAATTCTTGTACGTTTTTTATCATTACATGATTCTACACCTTTCTATCTTTCAAAACTTGATTTCTAACCATGAAATCACCAAGATCTAAGTGTTCTTGGGTGATGTCATCATGGTGTTCTTAAAGAACATCATACTTTGGCCTCATCCAACCATGAATAGCTTAGATCTGACCGATTTCCACATAAACAAACTAGGATTCGTGAGAATCTTAACATTTTCATGGTAAAAAGGATTGAAAGAAGGATTTCCAAATTTTCTTTCAACTCTTTTACACTCAAAACCTTAAAACCGATAGAAACGGAGCTCGAACCAACTAACTAATCATTCTAACGGTTAAAAGGTTCAAGATTCGGTTACTATCTACAAGGTTCACCGATTTCAGGTTAAACACCAAACTACCGTTCCGAACAGTTCGCCGGCCGGACTTGGGTGATTCCTGTCCGAACCGGTGAAGCAAGTAAGAACCCACGTTCTATGGTTTAACTCGTTGTCAAAATACCATAAAAATCGTGAAAAATAATCAAACAGCCAAGTGTTAGACGAAAGGCCGACCAGGTCAGAGTTGCTGGCCGAACGGCTAGGCTGTTCGAATGAACAGCCCAGCCGATCGAACATACCAGCCGATCGGCCGGGCCAGCCGATCGGCTAGCACATGGTTCCACACTTTTCAAATCTCATGAAGTATGCTATTGACGAAGTGATGTTCGATCGAATACGCTACTCGATTGGTAAACATTACTCTTCAGATCATGAGATACTATGCTTCAACACTTAATCGATTTTGCAACTCGTTCGTAGTATGGAATGCCAACCGATCGAACAGGCTGTTCGATCGAGTGACATTCTGCTGAGAACCACTTCTAAAGTTCCTAACCGATTGGTTAAGCCGGCCGATCGAACAGACCGTTCGATCGATCGACCTGAAAGGTAAGAACACTTCAGTGTTCTCAAATGCTACAACAAAAACTTCAAAAGTTCAAACCATCATACACAAACACATCTGAGGAAGAAACAATCCACTCGAATGGACCAGCCGATCGAGCCTACAGGCCGATCGAACAGCACTCTTTAAACGGACTTTCAAGCCGGTCGAACAGCCCGTTCGATCGAACAATATTAATGTTTAATTTGAATCTGAGTTGTCGGAACAGGATTAATTGTTTGGATGTTATCTGTAATAACTTGTTATCTATTCGGGATACGGTATGGGACGTATCATTTTAAACTGAATTTGTATTAATAGTTGTTGTGGAAACTTCTGGACAATCTGTTTCGCTCAGTGCCGTGCCCCGATGATTCGGCCATCGGTTGGGGTGTGACAGATTGGTATCAGAGCCATAACTATAGGGAATTAGGTAAGACACGACCTAGTCCGGGTCGCTGTCATAGAGACCTAGACTATAGTTAGGAACCATCAGACCAAGTTTATGTGCTTTATTCTGCAATCCTTCGCTATCACTGCACTCGAATTTTCAATGAAAGTTAAGCAATTTGGTCAGGAATAGGTGTGAAAACCGTAAACTCCCGACTAAATTGCCTGACTTATGCTGATTTTTATCCATTTACTCATGCTCATCCTGATATTTTCAATAACATACAAGGAGAATTATACCAAATCAGGAGTGGAATCCATATTTTGATGAATAATCTCCTCTATTTTATTAAAAGCTCAGGAACAAAGGTCGTTAAGTCAGGGGTGAAACCCTAACCTTGACAATTTGTTCCGAACTTCATTGTATCTCACCAACGCTTCGACGGACTCCAACGACCTGAACTCACAAGTACGACCTAAAGGATGCGTGTGGAAAGCCCAAGAATCGAGGCAGAAACACGACCCTTAAAGTCGAAAGTGACAACAAGTCTAATGTGAATAGTCGAATCGCTTTGGGTAGTCGATGTCTAGTAGCCGCAGACGATCCAATTTCCGATTTTGGTGTTTTTGACTCGCTGATTTTATGTGTTTCTGTGTGCTTTATTTGTTTATGTGTTTATATTTTGGACATTAATCGATTGTGCTGTCATTTCGATCAACACACACGACTCGCATTGCCACTTTGTCTCGATTCGATCTCCTGTTGTTGCAATTCTAGACGATACTATGCTATGATATACGCCCCACTATACTCGATAAGCTATACGATTATGTGGTACTACTCGATATACTATACGCGATCACTATGTCCGAACGACTCGCGAGCTTTGAATGATAGGTTTCTATATTCTGACTGCATCTGTGATTGAATGCCTATGTGCTTTATGTGCTTCTGTGTTTATGTGTTTCTATGTCCTGATTGCTTATGTGCCTCTGTGTTACGTGTATCTGTGGTTATACGCTTATGTGTTTATGTGATACGTGTTTCGACGTGTTCCTAAGCTTTAGTAAGTAGTAGACGTGTAAGGTGAGATTCGATTTTGATGTGTCTGAGACCTACGACGATGTCTGTTGCAGACCATGTCGTCATCCGGACACCGAACCCCACTTACTCGCCAAGAAAAGAGAGACAGACGTCTTGCTGCTATCATCGCTAAACAAGTAGTGAAAGCTGTGAGCGATGTTTACGAAAACGTCAGCAAATCATCTGAGGAGTCGAGAACTGAAGCTCCCAAAGATGCTGCCAAGACTGTTTTCAGCTTCAAACAGTTCAAGGCATGCAGACCAAAGGAATTTACCGGAGAAGATGGCCCCACCGCTATGTTTCAATGGTTTGATTCCATCGAAGTCACCCTGCGCCAAAGCGGCTGTCCTGAGAATCTCCGCACACTCAATGCTACTGGTGTCTTCCAGTCCCGTGCTCTAGACTGGTGGACGGCCGAACGAAACAAGCGCGGAAATGATGCAGCTTACGAGCTGACATGGAAAGAGCTGAAAGCCATTATGATGGACGAATTCTGCCCTCCCCATGAACGCCAAAATCTGGAGGACGAGTTTTGGAACATCAAGCAGGAGGCTGGAGACAACGCTGCCCTGACTGCTCGCTTTAAACAGCTTAGCATCATTTGTCCCGATCAGGTCAAGACCCCGGATCAAACCATCAAGAAGTACATTCGAGCCCTGCCCGACTGTGTAGCCGACTTTGTTCACGCTGCCAAGCCAGCAACGATTGAAGAGACTTACCTACTCGCCGCTGAGATCAATGACAAGCGAGTGAAGTCTGGTTTTTGGGATAAGCAAACCAAGTCTCTGCACCAAGCCACCGCAGCACCCACCGACTCATCTGCTCAATCCTCTAATTCATCAAGAAGAAAGAAGAAGAAGAACAACAACAGCTCCAGCAACAAGAGCTGTGTTGCCGCAACAACTGCTACTCCTCTACAAGCTGTACCAGCTCAGCAGCAACAGCACCACCGCTCAGCTCCAGTGATCAATGCACCGCCAGCAAAGCGTGCATACACAGGCCCTCACCCACTCTGCCCGACATGCTCGTATCATCACCCAGTGGGTCTAGCCTGTCGTTTTTGCGCTTACTGCAACCTTTACGGTCATTTCACTTCGAACTGTCGTTTTAGTCCCCGACAAGCCCCAGTTCAAGCTACTGTCAATCAAGCTCTACTCCCCGCCCCTCAAGGCCAACAAGCAGCTCAAGCACCTGCAGTCAATGCTCGAGCCTGCTTTGCAAAGAGGTGCCCGAACAGGGTGGTTAAGCAAGAACCCCAGCAGCCCCAACAGCAACCACAGCAGCCTCAGCAACAGCAGCAAGCAGCCCTTGCCCGAACCTTTAACATCAATGCTTGTCAGGCTCAGGCAGATAACAACGTGGTTAATGGTACGTTCCTTGTGAATGGTATTTATGCATCATGTTTGTTTGATACTGGAGCCGATAACTGCTTTGTGTCGTTTGAATTCGAGAAGCTCCTTAGTCGTAAGCGCTCTTATCTGTCCTCGTCATTCGAAGTCGAAGTCGCTACAGGAAGAACTGTCGCAGTTAACTCTGTTCTTCGTGATTGTACTCTAGAGCTCAACAATCACATCTTTCCAATCGACCTTATTCCGATGCAACTCGGAAGTTTCGACGTCATAGTAGGCATGGACTTTCTTCGCGAAAACCATGCTGAAGTTGTGTGCTTCGAAAAGATGATTCGATTCTCGCTCGCAAACGGTGATCTTCTATGTGTATACGGTGAAACAGTGTCGAAAGGTCTCAAGCTCATGTCGTGTATTCAAGCCAGCAAGTATCTCCGCAAGGAATACCGAGCCTTCTTGGCCAACATTGTAGTAGCGGAGAAGGGAAAGAAAAAGAAAGTTGAAGTCAAAGAGGTTCCAATGGTCCGTGAGTTTCCTCAGGTGTTCCCTGACGATCTCCCCGGACTACCGCCAAGTCGTGATATCGACTTTCGTATTGACCTCATTCCTGGAGCTAACCCCGTTGCCAAAGCTCCTTATCGACTCGCTCCATCTGAAATGCGGGAACTCTCGAACCAACTCCAGGAATTGCTCGAAAAAGGCTTTATTCGCCCAAGCACCTATCCTTGGGGCGCGCCAGTCCTTTTTTGTCAAAAAGAAGGACGGGTCGTTCCGGATGTGCATCGATTATAGGGAATTGAATAAGCTAACCATTAAGAACCGATACCCTTTACCCCGAATCGACGACTTATTTGATCAGCTGCAAGGTGCCAAGTGTTTCTCGAAGATCGATCTACGTTCAGGCTATCATCAATTACGGATTCAAGAGGAAGACATCCCCAAAACCGCTTTTCGAACCCGATATGGCCACTACGAATTCGTTGTTATGCCTTTTGGTTTAACTAACGCACCAGCAGTCTTTATGGATCTGATGAATCGCGTGTGTAAGCCTTTCTTAGACCGTTTCGTCATCGTGTTCATTGACGATGTCTTGATCTATTCCAAATCGAAAGCCGAACACGCGCAACATCTACGTTTGGTTCTCGAGTTACTTCAGGGGAACCAACTCTACGCCAAGTTCTCCAAGTGTGAATTCTGGTTAGAGGAAGTTCAGTTTCTGGGTCACATCGTGAATAGTCAAGGAATACACGTCGATCCCGCGAAGATTGAAGCCGTCAAAAGTTGGATTACGCCTAAGAACCCGTCTGAAGTTCGTTCTTTTCTTGGACTAGCGGGCTATTATCGACGATTTATTGAAGGATTCTCCAAAATCGCTGTGCCTCTTACCGCTCTTACTCATAAAGATAAGCCTTTTGTGTGGGGAACCGCACAAGAATCTGCCTTTCAAACCCTCAAGCACATGCTGTGCAACGCTCCGATTCTTACGCTGCCCGACAGAAGCAACGATTTCGTTGTCTACTGTGATGCTTCCAACCTTGGTCTTGGCCGCGTCCTCATGCAGGGAGACAAGGTTATAGCGTACGCATCTCGACAGCTCAAGATCCACGAGAAGAACTATACAACCCATGACCTCGAGCTAGGCGCGGTTGTCTTTGCATTAAAGATTTGGCGACACTACCTGTATGGCACTAAGTGTACAATCTACATTGATCACAGGAGTTTACAACATATCTTCAATCAAAGGGAACTTAATATGCGTCAACGACGATGGGTAGAACTCCTCAACGATTACGACTGTGAGATTCGTTTTCACCCAGGCAAGGCAAATGTTGTTGCCGACGCGCTCAGCAGAAAGAGTTACGTGCTCAGTATCCAAAACGTTCAAGCCCAGCATAACCTCGAAGCCCTTATTCGCGAAGCTCAACATGCTTGCTTTAATGAGCGTACATTGAAGAGAGAGAGGATCTATCACGATGGAGCTCAGTTAGTAAGCAAAGCTGATGGGATATTCTACTATCTGGACCGAATTTGGATCCCTAAACGGACCGATTTGCGAAAGATTATCATGAATGAAACCCATAAATCTCGATACTCCATTCATCCCGGTGCTGACAAGATGTACCAGGATCTTTGTTATAAGTACTGGTGGCCGGGTATGAAACGTGATATCGCCCTCTACGTTGGAAGTTGCTTAACCTGTGCAAGAGTCAAGGCTGAACATCAAAGACCTTCTGGCTTACTCGAACAACTGCCGATACCTATGTGGAAGTGGGAGAGTATAGCTATGGATTTCATAACGAAACTCCCGCCCACGCCATCAGGTCACGATAGTATTTGGGTTATAGTCGATCGTCTAACCAAATCAGCCCACTTTTTGCCAATACGAGAAGACTACAAGGTGGAACGACTAGCCCGGATCTACACCGACGAGATCATTTGTAATCATGGTACGCCTCGTGACATCATCTCTGACCGTGATGCTCAGTTTACTTCTCGATTGTGGGAAACTTTTCAAGCGGCTCTTGGTACGTCGGTTAATCTGAGTACTGCATTCCATCCACAAACCGACGGACAGACTGAAAGAACGATCCGTACTCTCGAAGACATGCTCCGAGCGTGTGTCATAGATTTTGGTGGTAGTTGGAACAAACACCTGCCACTAGTTGAATTCTCGTACAATAACAGCTATCATGCCAGCATTCAAATGGCACCCTTCGAAGCCTTATATGGTAGGAGAGATGTCGATCGCCTATTGTGTGGCACGAGATCGGTCATTCGCAACTAACCGGTCCCGAGATTCTACAAGAAACGACTGAAAAAATCCACCAGATTCGAGACAACTTGGTGAAAGCTCGGAACAGACAGAAAAGTTATGCTGATAGAAGACGCAAGCCCCTTGAATTTGACGTTGGCGACTACGTACTCCTAAAGGTATCCCCTTGGAAGGGTGTAGTCAGATTCGGCAAGAAAGGGAAACTAGCGCCTCGATATGTTGGACCTTTTAAGATTCTGGAAAGGATCAGAAAAGTCATCTACAGACTCGAACTACCGGAGGAACTCAGTAACGTCCACCCGACTTTCCATGTGTCTAACCTCTGAAAATGCCTTGCTGATCATGATCTAATCGTACCCCTCGACGATCTTCAGGTCAACGAAACCTTACACTTCGTGGAAAAGCCTGTCGAAATCATGGATCGCCAAACCAAGCAACTCAGGCGCTCACGCATCCCTATTGTGAAAGTCCGATGGGAAGGTAAACGAGGCGCGGAGTTCACTTGGGAACTCGAAAGCGACATGAAGGCCAAGTACCCGCAGTTGTTTAAATAGATCTGAAGCATCAAATAGGTAAAATGACTCACGGTGATGTGCAGCTTCGAGCCTAATTTCGGGACAAAATTTCCTAAACAAGGGGAGGCCGTAACACCCCGTGTTTTCGAATGTCAAAGTCAAAATCAAAGTCCAAGTCAACTTTGACTTCTTTGACTGTAATTAGTCGATTTTGTGCTTTATTTGTATTATGTGGAGTAAGTGTTGTCTAAATGAAATGATCGAATGTTTAATCAATGCGACCGATTTACGACTGTGATTAATAGGAAGTAACAATGCGATAAAGTTAATCAATCAATAATCAAGTTAATCGAATCAATCAATCGAACTCGAGGCTCGAATTATGCGAAACTGGTGTGGTAATACTTACATGTGTGTGTGCCTTATGTGTTACTTGTGCATGTTTACTTTATGTTTGTGTGGTATTCAATCGAATCAATCGAAACTCGAATCGAAACTCGAAAAGCAATCAAACTCAATCGAAACCGACATCGAAACGTGACTTATAGATGACTTATAGATGATTGTATGTTAGATATAGTAGTTGGGACTGAAAGTAATTTGACTAGGAACACTATCGTATTCGTATCCTCGTTCTACCAAAATCGAAATATCGAAAACCATCGCGAAACACTCGAAAAGGGTTGCTGATCGAACAGGAAGCATCCTGATCGTACAGGCCAGCCGATCGGCTAGCACTTTCCTAGCCGATCGAGCAGGCCATTCGATCGGAGATCCTGGCCGATCGGTTGACACTTTCCTCTTTGGGGAGGCCTATAAATAGCCCTGTCATTGTCACTCTTTCTACTTTTGGAAAGCTCTGACCGAACCAGCCTTGTTCTTCACCTTTTCTCAGATTTCTCTCAACTCCGGTAAGTTTTCACTCTAATTCTTGTACGTTTTTGATCATTACATGATTCTACACCTTTCTATCTTTCAAAACTTGATTTCTAACAGTGAAATCACCAAGATCTAAGTGTTCTTGGGTGATGTCATCATGGTGTTCTTGAAGAACATCATACTTTGGCCTCATCCAACCATGAATAGCTTAGACCTGACCGATTTCCACATAAACAAACTAGGATTCGTGAGAATCTTAACATTTTCATGGTAAAAAGGATTGAAAGAAGGATTTCCAAATTTTCTTTCAACTCTTTTACACTCAAAACCTTAAAACCGATAGAAACGGAGCTCGAACCAACTAACTAATCATTCTAACGGTTAAAAGGTTCAAGATTCGGTTACTATCTACAAGGTTCACCGATTTCGGGTTAAACACCAAACTACCGTTCTGAACAGTTCGCCGGCCGGACTTGGGTGATTCCTGTCCGAACCGGTGAAGCAAGTAAGAACCCACGTTCTATGGTTTAACTCCTTGTCAAAATACCTTAAAAATCATGAAAAATAATCAAACAGCCAAGTGTTAGACGAAAGGCCGACCAGGTCAGAGTTGCTGGCCGAACGGCTAGGCTGTTCGAACGAACAGCCCAGCCGATCGAACATACCAGCCGATCGAACATACCAGCCGATCGGCCGGGCCAGCCGATCAGCTAGCACATGGTTCCACACTTTTCAAATCTCATGAAGTATGCTATTGACGAAGAGATGTTCGATCGAATACGCTACTCGATTGGTAAACATTACTCTTCGGATCATGAGATACTATGCTTCAACACTTAATCGATTTTGCAACTCGTTCGTAGTATGGAATGCCAGCCGATCGAACAGGCTGTTCGATCGAGTGACATTCTACTGAGAACCACTTCTGAAGTTCCTAACCGATCGGTTAAGCCAGCCGATCGAACAGACCGTTCGATCGATCGATCTGAAAGGTAAGAACACTTCAGTGTTCTCAAATGCTACAACAAAAACTTCAAAAGTTCAAACCATCATACACAAACACATCTGAGGAAGAAACAATCCACTCGAATGGACCAGCCGATCGAGCCTACCGGCCGATCGAACAGGACTGTTCAAACGGACTTTCAAGCCGGTCGAACAGCCCGTTCGATCGAACCTGCTGTTCGATCGACCAGGCTATTCGATCCATTTACACTTGTTTGCATTTTCGCGTTACTCATTGTCGTGCTATCGAACTATTCAGGCTAACCCTACTCTCAGCGCTCCCTTCAATCCATAACCAACCACTGTGAGTATACTCGAACCCTTTTTGCTTTAGCACTTTTGGGTGTTACATACGTTACTTATCAAAATCACAATCGAACACAGTATACAAACTATTTGAACGCTAACCGATTGCATGTATTACGTGACTAAATGTATGCATGTTGTTATGTTTACACGTGGAATGCTGTCTACCTGCCTTAGCAACGTAGTACTATAGTTTGGACTCAGCACCCGTTCTCACGGGGGTTGTTAAGGACAATTACTTGCATGGATTACGGTGGTAATCATGTATTGCGAACTGTCTCGGACAGTCAACCCGCAGTCGTTGGTATCGATAGGTCCATGTCGATAATTAACATGCATCATTTCCCTCTGTGTACGTGCTGGTTATGCGTAAACTATTCGAACTCTATATGCTATTATCAAAATTGTATGCTCACCTTTACATTTTATGTATTGACTTATTTTAATGTATGTGACAGGTGTTTAAGGTATTTTCTTGCTAGGGAAGTGAAGCTAGGATAAGTCTCTAGAGGCCCCCAACAAATTGTTGTCTGTCAAGAACAAGCTGCTAGTGCATAGTTGTCTGTAGATCTTGTCAGTCTGGGTCTTTAGGGGCATTGAACAATATTTATGTTTAATTTGAATCTGAGTTGTCGGAACAGGATTAATTGTTTGGATGTTATCTGTAATAACTTGTTATCTATTCGGGATACGGTATGGGACGTATCATTTTAAACTGAATTTGTATTAATAGTTGTTGTGGAAACTTCTGGACAATTTGTTTCGCTCAGTGCCGCGCCCCGATGATTCCGCCATCGGTTGGGGTGTGACACTGGGAAAGACACCTCCCTTTAGTGGAGTTTTCTTATAACAACAGTCACCGCACCAGCATCTAGGCTGCTCCGTTTGAGGCATTATACGGACGGAAGTGCTGATCACCTCTTTGTTGGGCAGAAGTTGGAAGCAGCCAAATCACTGGCCAAGAACTTGTCGAAGACACAATAGAGAAGATTGCTCAGATACGACAACGAATGGCGGCAGCTCGTGACCGTCAGAAAAGCTAAGCTGATAAGCTCAGGAAACCACTCGAGTTCCAGGTTGGGGATCGAGTACTACTTAAAGTCTCACCTTGGCATACGAGACAAACTCAACCCGTGATATGTTGGACCTTTCGAAATGACGGAGAGAATTGGCAAGATGGCCTACAGATTGAATCTACCCGAAGAACTCAGTGGAGTTCACAACGTATTCCATGTGTCGAATCTGGAGAAGTGTCTGTTAGATGAAACCCTCATAGTTCCTTGCAAGGAGCTCACCATCGATGATCAGTTGCGATTTATCGAGGAACCAGTGGAAATCTTGGACCGGGAGGTCAAGATTCTCAAACGCACCAGGATACCTATTATTCGAGTTCATTGGAACTCCCGTCATGGCCCAGAGTTCACCTGGGAACGAGAAGACCAAATGAAACACAAGTATCCCCAATTGTTCGAGAAAAGTACAACCACTACTGAGGCTGAAGCTACTGCGGAATTTCGGGACGAAATTCCAAACAACGGGGGGATGATGTGACATCCCGGGAAAACCAAGAAAACCACGCAACCTAACTAGCTTCCTCAGTAACTATGTGCTAAATTTCGGGATGAAATTTCTTTCAAGTTGGGGATGATGTGACAACCCGAACTTTCAAGGTTAGTGTCGTTTAGCTTAGCGATTCTAAACCCTCATTTTTTCTTTCATTATACATTGCTTGAATTAGACACGTTAAATGTTTTGTGTTAAACCTGTTAAATGTAAACGCAACTTTGGGCTGCACGTACACACACTCTTGTTACCCCTTATGTATTTCGGCCTACACTAGTGTCAAACCTGATTCACTCAAGCCCACGCCATCACATGTATTATTCAGCCCAAACGTGAGAATTAGAAGCCCACTCAGGATCTAAACCAATACATGTGGGTTCGGCCCACACTTGTTCCGAATTGTTATAAGTGCACGCCCATACATCTTTTTCATGATCTCAAGAAACAAACCCTACCTATTTCCTAGTTGTGTACGGCAGTGGAAGAACCCCCCCCCCCCCCTGTTCGAGACATCATTCTATTGAATCTTGTGTGCGGTTAGTAAATCTATAATTACGTTAATCCCTACTTGATGGTTTCTTTATGTGATTTTGATTAGCAAAAAGTATTATGATATGTGATCATGTATCAATCTGTATAGACTAAAGCATAATCTTAGAATGTATTCATGAATGTTATTAGATTTGATATATATATATATATATATATATATATATATATATATATATATATATTGATGTGCTGTTAAACAATTGTTGTGGCTCGACATTAGTAATCTATACACAATGTGTTTATAATAATGATTGATGTGTGATTCATAATAGACTTTGATATAAAAGTAGCTTATCGGTCCAATCAGGTTACCTTAAGTGTTCGGCCCATATCTCAATCAATTAATTAGAATGCATCTGAAAGATCAAAAGAGGTCCAATTAAAGGAGTTGGTTGCAAATTTTTGGTCCAATCAATTTAGCCTATTAATTGATTGAGATTCAATTGAGAATTGAACTCAAAAGCATGTCTGACATATACATGTGAATTCAAAATTGTATGATGATTAGTTTATAGTGGTGACTCACGTGATGCTTAGTATGTGAAAGATTGTGTGATGATTTTTTTTTATGCTGAATTAGTGGATGAATTATATGATTATGACTTCTTGTGAGGAACTGTTAATTTGTTTTAGAAATTGCCATGAGCATGAAATTCATATAAGTGATAGGTACGGTTCCGATTATGTGGTTAATGATAATTAGAGGTCTTAGGTTTATTGGAAAATTATTTGGGTAAATTTGGTATCCAATAAAACAATCGGCCCATTCCGTTATTTATTTAGATTATTGTTGGGCCATAGTCAGGTTGGGCCGCACACCTTCTAGGTGGTGATGGATGGGCCTCGCGGTAAAGCCCAAAACTGTGAAGAGTAATAGCTGATTTTGTTTTGGGTTGGGCCGGTTGGGTTAAGCTTTACTGAAATGGTCCGTTTAACGAGAACAGAGTGAGTAAACAGTGTGTGCGGGCCAGAATGTTTTGGGCCGCCACACGTCTGATGCGGGCCAGGCTTCATGGGTTAAACAGTTGGGCCGGGAACGATATTGAAAGACACAACACATGGGCTGTTTTTGGAAGCAGGGTCACCTATTACATGATTGAGCCTTGCATAGATAATGGGCCGCATATGTTTAATAATAACTAGACTTGAAGTGTGTGCGAGTAAATTATGTGTGTCTGTATGTTGTACGTTTGAGCTGTTACATGTTAAGCGATTATTCGATGGCACTAGATGAATGGATGAACTGTCATGATTGGGATTGCATGTGTACGTTACATGTACAACAATGTGCTTTATGTGAACAATGAATACGTGAGATAATCGTACGTGAAAGATGTGGTTCATGTGAATACAGAACTGATTGTTATTGATAAACCATGTTAGGGAATGCTTGATTAATTGATAAACAAAGAAACTAGTCATACCGAGCAAACCGAGGTGAGTTCACACTCTTTCTAAGGCATGGGATTCCCGGTGGTTGGGAATGGGTTAAAGAACTAAAACGGAACCTGCATATCCTCCTGGGGTAGGATATCTACCGCCATCCTCCATGGGTAGGATGCCAATATTAATCATGTGTATTCTCCTTGGATAGAATACGTACGTTCATCCTCCTTGGGTAGGACAACAACCTTAACTTACTAGACAAAACTCTATCATGAAGTCCCTCATTTTTATATCGACTTAATCGCCGGGCCAATGGCGAGCGGGTCATTATTTAATAGCGCTATTAGGGTTAACAAGCCTCACACCGTGCCGGTAGGACGGGCGTGTACTAATGGATCTGGGCACTTAGTCAATGATGATAGACATTGACGTAGGGCACAACTTACTTTCGTCAGTTGCCGATATGGTAACGGTCTAGTGGTTCACATGGGGAAGCCCCCCACTGATTATGGATATGGTTTGGGAAACAAAGATACTGGTTAACTCGTGGTTTACGAAACAACTTATGGTTTTCAAAACAAACTTTTAACTAAACAACCAACTGTGAACTCGCTCAGCTTTGTTGTTGATTCGTTGTTACATGCCTTGCAGGCCTTTAGGTGCATATTGTTGGAACTTGCTGTCTGGGAGGCTGGAGTGGTCATGGGTCGAGATACATGGTATCGCAACACAAGACTAATGGTTTTTAAATGTGGTTTATAAACACTTAACGAATGAATTTTGCTTCCGCTGTATACTGTGAATTATTTTAACGTTGTAACACTTAATGTTAATAAATGAAAGTTTTATTTTAATATACTTATGAGTTCAATGTGATTGATGGCTAGATCCTGGTACGTCACACGCCTCACGGGGGTTTCCGCATGTGGTATTTTGGGGGTGTGACAAACAACATCCAGGTGATAAAATGTGTTGTTTTGGTGAATTAAAAGGGTTGGTTCAAACAAGTCATCGTGGTCAAGGGTTAAACAAGTCACGATGCCCCGAAAGCCGAAACAATTTTTTGCCAATTTTTGTAACTTATTTTTTATAAATTGTTTGTGCATTACATATGATGACAAAAACTGTTTTATTACAATATTAGTATACTAGTTTATAGACCCGCGTATTACACGGATTTTATATATACACATATTTAAATACATCATAGGACTGAAATTACATTTTTACATATGATAGTGGAAACGATCAATTAGAGTTGTATTTGAAATGAACCTGTCCAACCTGAAAAGAATGATAAATAAGATTCAAACATTTCCTATTAAAAAATAAATAGAAATCCTATTACAAATATGTGATTGACCTGAGTAGTTTATAATATTCACCTTAAGCATAAATTATTGTGAAATACAAGAATAAAATCGGAAACCATAACTAATATGTGGCATATGAAAATTATAAATCATATGAAAAAAGAAAACTTAAGCATAATTATTCAATTAAAAAGTATTAAAATCATAGGTTTTAAAATTTTAGATAATTGCCATTAAAAAAAGTTGAAGTATTCTTTTAATAAAATCTTTGAGTATTATTTTAATCCTTAATCATGAATTTTAATTAATATTAATAGCATAATATTATTAATAATCATTAATTAGAATTACATATTAACTAGATGGAAGTCCCGGCCGCGATGCGGTCCGGGGCTTACAAAATAAGACGTAACCGGGGCTTATAAACATAGTCGACAGATAATCAGTAAACGTAAATGAAAACATATAGAAGTGATGTAGTGGAAATAAACTTCATCATTGTTGACGTTTTAACTAATGTTGATCAATGTCGATAAATATGGATATGTTGTAGAAATTTTATAGAGTTCTAAATAACACAAAGGCCATATAGTTACAAGATGAAACCTTAAAATACATTTTAATGCAAACCCACTTCACTTTAATTAGATATATTTTAATCGACATTGTATTTCCTAATAGCCTTTATTGAGAATTTAGAAGGGACAAGATTCACACATTTCAAAGTGTATTTATCTCCATGAAAAGTTTACAAAACCATGTGATCTTATGTCAGTTTTCTTTTTCCAATAATTTGAGAAATGTGTGAGAAACCACCCTCTCTGTCTCTCACCATCATCACCCGGTGACCACCACCACCATCAAGATCTCCACCGCCGCCGTCTACACCATCGCTATCACCACACTCTAACAACACCATTGCTGCCACAACCGCCTTCTCCGACGACCACCGTTATTATATACTAACATCAACACTGCAATAACATTAAAACCATAAACACCAACCATCGTCTGAGGTTCTAGGTTTTTTAAAACAACACCGAAATCAAGATTTCATAGACTATCTCATTCTTAGAGGCTCAGAGTTCCCAAAAAACGTAGTTGCAAGGCGGGTTGCAGGATCCAACCTACCATCCAACAGCCTTGCCATGCCACCATCATGAATCTATTGGGGATTTTTAAAAACTCATCATAGCCACAAACAGAAACCCCACGTACAAGGCAACAACTGCCATCGGCGACGGCTATAAAGCCTGAGAAGAGAGAAAGAGCTACAGTGCATTTAAAAAACCCAAATTCAGAAAACATGTCAACAACCCAAAGATGAGACAGCAGCACATGCTTTTAAGGGGTGAAAACAACCAGTTCATAGGACACATGGGAGGGTCTTGGAAGGTTACAAACAAATTACCATAAATTGCAACAAAGAGATGCACATAAAACAACTAAAGCCAACCTTACAGCACCTTTAAGCAACAAATTGTTGCTAATCATCTCGAATTCCATATGTGGGCTTTAAAAGCCCCAAAAAAACAACTGTCAATGTCAATGAAACGATAATCATCAGGCGATAGGGTTAAAAAAACCCAAAACACATAGATGCGGTAGAGAGAGAAACAACTACGATGGCAACAACCCAAAAGATTAGAAAGCATCACATGCTTTTAAGGGGTGAAAAAAAACAACTCATAGGACACGTGGGAGGTTCTCGCACACGTGGTGAGAGGATAGAACTAATCAGATGTGTTAGCTTGTAACCAACTCACCAAAATCCTGCTCATGGTTTTGTTATAACCAATTAACCACCGTACAAATTTAATAGCATATGGTAACTCACTAATTCACAAAAAACCTTTAATGCTGGAAGTACTACCACCTATTGCACATACATGTTGCAAAATCATAATATATAATTAGATAATATTATTAATGATTTAAAGAAGAAAATGCCATGTGGCATTAGTTGGAGTTTTTTATTAGAATTAGATGTATTTTTTTTCTTTTTGTATAAAATGGCTTATAAGACTCTTGTTATAAACAGATGTATGACAAATTTCGATCCTTTGACCCATTAATCCGTTAAGAGATAACTGAACTCAAACTACCGATATTCTATTATTATGCAAGGGAGACGACTGAACTCAACCTACCCATATTGTATTATGACAAATTTCGATTCTTTGACCCATTAATCCGTTTTCTGTTTAGATTGGCATATTTACACGAAGGCTTGGAACCAAAAGTTGTTCACCGTGATATTAAATCAAGCAATATTCTTCTGGATAAGAAATGGAACGCGAAAGTAGCTGATTTTGGACTCGCCAAGTTACTTGAATCTGAAAAAACCTTCGTGACAACACGTGTAATGGGAACTTTGGGTTAGTTTTTATTTTTGCCTCTTCGATTTAAACGAAAGTTTTATCATCTCGAGTTTGAATCCAACTTCCACTGGTTTCTACCTTTAACTACCGGAAGGCTGCCTATCTACGTGGCCCCATTGGTTAGCACGGTTATAGTAAAAAGTTTGAGACCAGAAACAAAATTCTTACCTTCAATGATATTTGTAGATACGTGTCACCTGACTATGCAAGCACTGGGATGCTCAATGTGGGAAGTGATGTCTACAGCTTTTAGTTTTACTTATGGAAATTGTTACCGGAAGGAGTCCGGTTGATTACTCCAGACCAGCTGGAGAGGTAATTTAACAAATTTACCTTCTTTTACCCCAGTATTTTTCTTCATTTTTTTGTTATTTTTAGATGAACCTGGTTGACTGGTTTAGAGGAAGGGTAGCAAGTCAACTTGGTGAGGAGTTACTAGACCCAAAGATCAATGAACGACCTTCTTCAAGAGCTTTAAAACGAGTCTTATTAGTATGCCTTCGGTGTATAGATATGGATGCAAGTAAGCGTCCAAAAATGAGCCAAATTGTACACATGCTCGAGGCGGATGACTTCCCTTTTCGCAAAGTAAGTATCTCACTCCTTTGCGTCGAAGTTAAATCAAGTATCGAGCTCTAAATGTTTTGAGTTGTTTATAATTTACAGGAATCGCGGCCACCTAAAGACCCAAACATGCGTCGACCAGATGCATTTGCTAGTTCTAAATGCTTCCCCAAGATGCTGGTTCTAGCTTGGAAACAAGTAATCCAGAATAAATTAAACGGTATTTGTAACGATTATGCAAGCTTCTATATTGTCACGTATGTTTTTCCTTATATTTTTCGAAATTTTGTTGGTGAGTGGTTGTGTGCAACATAACACTGTTTTAGAAGTGATAATGAGCCATTTAAGGTGACAATTCTCCACTTTTTATAATATTTTAAAATTTTCATATGAACAAGAAACTTAATTTACTAAATGAAGATTCTTATTTTCAACTGTTGCAGACTTGCAGGATGCACAAGATCTTGAAATCGCCACTGAACTGCTTCCTTTAAGTAGGCCAAATGAAGAATTTAAAGTCTCGCTTTTTTATGCTGCAAGTTGACTCTATGAACATATATTTTATTTTATAGTTATGTAAGTGTCATTGCGTTAATTTTAAATATATCAGGATTTGATTGGATTAGATGGTGATGAGCTTGCTTCGTGGATAATCTTTAAAACGAAAATAACCTCTCTTTGGTTGATAATAGAGCTATATAACAGTCTAAGCATCTATTTTTTTTTTTTTTTTTTTGCAATGCTGAATGAAAAAAAATTGTTAATCATATACTGATATTGTTTGTTAAGCCACTAATATGAAAAATTTACTTATTATCGTTATTGGTAATTAATTGGCTTTATTTTTGTGTCAGTTTTCAGCCTAATCAATCCGCTCGGAAAAGAGCTATGTGAATTGCAAGCCTAATCCAACTACGGAACAATACTGAACGACGGAGTTATTCAAAAGAGTCATTCTGTCAAATATTAGCCAACTTCCTTGTCATTTTCTTTTATTTTCTCTAACATAAAAAGAAGCCAAGGCATTATTTATATTATATATTAATAAAGTTCGTTGATTATTGTGTTACATATGTAGGTATGGGTCGGTGTATGGGACGATGGAAAGTGGTGTTGGATGGCATCGATGGGACTGAACGAAGGATGTCATGGGTCAAATGGGCTGAAGGGGTTGAAAGTCAGCCACCCAACTCCCTTTTTTAATATATAGAACATCATATATCATTTTATTTTAAGTTTAGAAGTTTGAATTTACTGAGAGTTTGTTTTTTGATGCTTTGATTGTTTGAATTTACCAAGATCATGTGTTATTTGTGTTTTTAGTAGGTTTTGAGATCAAAATGAAAGAGTGGTCATCCTAATCTTCTCCACTGATGACACCAACAACAACCGTTGAAATCATCTTCTCCTCTTAAAGAGTTGATGATCTTGGGAAGTTACAATTCTTTGTTTTTTCACATATGATTTTGCTTTGGCGATTTTATGAGGATGTATTCTGATTCATGTCTATAAAGTGTTTCTAAGGTTTGTTGTTTAGGGACAAAAGTCATGGCTGGTTCTCCTTAAGAGTTTTCATTCATTTCTAAATATAAAATGATTTCTAATAGAAAATTGCTAATGGTTCTCCTTAGTAGAACTTTGACTTCTTTCAAGTTATAATGATTTCTAATATAAAATTGCTACACGGGTATCTTACTGATGGAGTACTTCTTCGCGAAAGTCTTTCCGACCCGGAGCTTAAACAATATTCGGTGATTATACTGGATGAAGCTCATGAAAGGAGTCTAAACATGTAAGATCTCGTGTTGTATTCAGTAACCTAGAATGAGTTATATAAGCTTTATGATGTCATGCTAGGTTATTATCTTGGTGGAAGTTTTATCGTATTGTTTAGACGTAGAGTAAATGCAGAAAATCAGTGGCGGAGCTTGAATGGAAACTCGGTAGGGGCCGGAGTGCCGGACTCTAAAAATGCAAATCAGTGGGGGGCGAACTTTTAAAAAAATCCTATATTTTACACTAAGACTGATACCAATGTTGTTCAACAGGTATCGGTTCGGTTTTTCACTCTACCATTACTGTACCGGCACTTGCTATAGCTTTAGGTATCAAGAAATACTCTACTTCAAATGTGATACCGCCACGTCAAGAAAACCATAAAAACACATACGTTAATGGTACCGATGTTGTTTAGATGGTAGTTGTTTGGTTCCTAGCGGTAAAAAGAAATCAACTATATTTAACCTTTTCGAATAACACTTTATCGAATCGTTGATAAAACAAACATGTCCTAACGGTATATTGGGGAAAAAGGTAAAGGATATTACTTTACAAAAACAACAGGGACTGTCCATGTATTTTACTCTAGTGTCAACATAGTTGTGTGATAAGAATATGAGTTTGGTGATTTTTGAGATGACAATTTTATGTAATCAAAAGGAGATTTTAAGTTTAAAAGACACAGTCACACAACTCTATAAGATCTATTCACATAGTCAATATGTAAAGTTGAGATTGTATAAAAACATATTTCGGAACTATTTTTTAGTTTATACATACATATAACCTTCCTTGTATTCGTGTATTATTGTCAAAAGTGTGTTGTTTATATTATTTTCACGTGATAATACATCCAAAGTTAAAAGGAAAACTAAAGTGGCTAAGTGAGTAGACCGTGATGAAGACTTGTCATATTTTTTTTGTACATGTCCTAGGCTTCCCATGTTATAATGTGCACCCTATGTTACTTTTTAAATTAAAGTTACTGATTAGACTGTGTCATGATATTTATGATGTGCACCCTATGTTACTTTTCAACCAGATGGTCCAGATCTATTGTTATCAAGTTTTTTGCAATATTATGCTAAATGTTCTTAGTAATTCATATAACTATACATTACAGTTAAGTCTTCCACACATATTCTTACTATTTGTAACACATTTGCAATAGCTTTTTCGATTGCAACATAACATTAAAAGTTATAAAACATGTATCATTCCTGTGACCTTGAACAAAGACCACACTATCCAACTGCCCATAAATGGACTCATTTGCCGTAAATATGCAGGCGATAGCATTTGATCACGAGTTTCACAATGCTAAAAAGATGTAAACATGTTTAGGATCAAATATATGATCACGGAGCAATTAAAGTTTTCCTTTTCAACCGTCAAAAGCAAATGCTAAGGAGTTCAACTCTTAGTATATAAGCACATACGCGTACTCATTTTTTCATCAACATAACCGAATATCTGAACTTATAATATTGGTTATCATGTCGGTGTCAATAGAAGCTCTAGCGATGGCGGGGACTGACCATGTCAACTGGGGCATGGATTTTGAGGAATGGGAGCGTATGGACATTGAGCCACCTCCGCCTCACTTGTATGCTGAACAATTTGACGATTATGAAGAGCGTGAACGTGAAGAAGATAAAGAAGTTGCTAAGGTGAAGACAATACCAAGTCTTTATGAGCTTTTTGGACTGCTGGTTAGCTTGTTGCGTGTTATCAATCTCACCAAGTCATAATAGTCCAACATGTGTATAGTGACTTCGAATTAACTTTAAGACGAAAATATGTTACTTCTTGGGTTAATGTCTTTGATAGAACAACAAATTGTTGTGCTTTTTAACTTCAAAGTTGTAATAGTTTGTTGTAATCTAGCACTGATCAAGTCGTGTGTGGTTCCTGTGAAAAGATTGTTATGTTAATTTGATGTGAACTTGCATTGTTCACATGACGAGACCAAGACTTTTGAGTCAATGGGTCAGCATAAATTTATCTTTTCCATTAATGGTGGGTCATGTTTCTTTTTTTCTTTCAAGGGGAAAAAACCACCTCATTATTCATCAAGAAAATTCCTACATTATTATGATTGTTGAATGGTCAACGGACCAGAACCCCTCCTACTCTTTTTTTTTTAAGTTCTGAATTATTCGTGAATGTCGGAAGGTCTAGCATACGTTGTTTTAATCGGGTCCGTGCTAGAAAGCCCCCTCGCACAATAGATCCCCAATTTAAACCCTTCAATGAGAATCCCTATTACCCAGACTCGAACTTGAGACCTGGAGGGGAAAACAAACCTAGGCCCACTGTTAGGGGAGGATTTCTTAATGACCTGTGATCCTCAATTATTATCCTGTTTGGTGATCCTTACTTCTGTGACAATTAGTGATCCTCAGAAGTGCTTCAGGATCAGGATCATGGATCATCCTAAGGATCCTTATACTAATGATTGTCTAGCTTGAATATGGTATTATTTTGCAGGAGTACCAGCTTGGACTTGGTCTTGGCAACGTTCCTGGAGAATATTCCAACTTTATTCCGCACGTGCTTGGCTGGAAGTGGACGTTATGGAGTCGTGGAAGACTTGCATGATTTGCGGAATGTTAGTTAGTGTAGTTAACTTCTATTTTTAAAGGGGTAGCGAGCTAATTAGAGAACACTTGGCTATTTTTTGGCTACACACACTCGTACAACTGCTCTCACCAGCTCTCGGCAAAACACTTAGCATTTTTCATACATTTTTACACGATACACTATAGTGATCCTTGTACTTAGCCCGCTATCATCCGAAGTTGTAATACATTAATTGTTTAATTTGAGTTGGTGATCGGTAGTTTCCATCACCTGACGTGACCGTGTCGTCCCGATCAGTCAAAAACCCAATTAAACCTAGGTAGCTAGGGTAAGTCGGGTATCGTATCCACGAAGAGCATGTGGTCAGTATCGCACGACCCGTTCGATTAGTTAGACTATTTACAAAAAAATATACAATGTGATTATGAAGTTTGCTAATATTTTTTTTATAAATTTATTTGGTTGGAAAAATGAATCAAAGTGAACCGATATTTGGTTTTTATCTAAAACACTTGTAATTAACTAAAATTGCAAACTAAATTACTAAATGATTAAAACAAGAAATTAGGGACAAGGTTCACACCCGGTTCGATAATTGCAAGACCTAGGGTTTCTACAAGTTTTTAGATTCAACTCAATTGTATACGATTAGCGGATTTAGTGTACCGTGACTTAGGTGCCAATAACTATCAACGTTTCAAAGAACGGACAAGAATACACTTTCTAGTCAACACAAGTAAATCCTAACCAAAACAATGCATAACTACACATACCCATTTCGTAAAGTCATAACTTTTAACATCATTCGACAATTTTCGAATACGAAACAAATGTAAACTATTGTCAAAGGTTTCAAAAATCAATACAAATTGTCACAAAGTCAAATCAAAATACAAATGTATGAACCCTAGAAATCTTACAAAAATCTACACCGGGATGAAACCGAAGAGGCTAGCCGTTCATCGCGTTCAAAGTCGTCAACACAAAAATATTGTTTTTTTCTTTCTTCGTCTGCGTGCAAAACAGCCAAGGGCTGTTACTCCTTGATGCGACCTCCTACCCGAACTCGTAACCGTCCCCCCAAAAAGAAACTGTCGAACTCCCCCTGTGCGTTTCCCCCATTGATTCAAGAGCCCACAAAGTCCAATAAGGTTGCTGTCCAATTTCGAGAGCCCAGAAGTGTTGTTGAGTGATTTTTTAGAGCCCAAGATGATGAGGGTTGCTGCCAATAATTGATGATGATTATATGTGATATTAATGATGATATTGTATTATTTTGAGAGCCAACCAAATAGTCAATGTTGCTGCCAAAATCGATGGTGAGGACTTGTCTTCCATTAGGTCCTTTCAAGTCTGCACATTTGACTTTAAGGTTTATGAACCTTTTTTTTTCTTTTCACAATCACCACTCCACGTGATTATCAAAAGTCTCCATGACTTTTTAGTTGTTTTTTTTAATCCCATTTAAAACTCTTGTCATGTCCATGCGATGTCAATTATATTAAACCGTGCTTGTTCTGTTTTATCACTAACCTCGCTAACTTTGTCGGTTTAACCTGTTTAACCTGTAAAACCATAAAAACTCGTAGTTATTTTATTCGACACGTATAATTACTTAGAACCGAATAAAACACACAAGTTAAACACTTTAACGCTCGGTTTTCACTCTCTACATCACATCCCTACACTTGTCATTTGCTTGCTCTCAAGCAAATCTGTTTTTCACTTTCACGTGGGTCGAACGAAAAACACACGTCCCATTCCCGAGACTAAGGTTAAGGTCTAAAGTCATACCCGGTTCAAACTTTTTACAATTTACAAAATATCTAACGGTAAAGTGAATAATCACATATAAAATGGTTATCCAAGATTAACCTGCCCTTGAAACCAATAAATCATGCACATCCCTCACAATGTTCTCTCCACTCGGTTTAGAATTGGCTAATAATTGATGTATTAGCGCTTTTGAAATAATCACTCAAACCGATTAGAACACGTACCCGCATAGGCTTGCAACTCAATCATTCTCCACCACCGAACACGAATACTAAGCACAAGTCAAAAGGTCTTTGGAGGGTTGTAACGAGGCTAGGCTAAGGGTAGGAAGTAGGATATTTAAAAGTGGCTAAGGTGATGAAAATTCGATTTTTATTACAAAACAACTATTCTAAGCATGACTAACTACCAACATCAAACTAGAAGGCAACAATTTTTCACCTTTTATTTCACAACTAGAAACACAAATTTTTGTTCTTTTCTCAATAATTTTCTATTTTTTTTCGCAACATTTTCTGATTTTTTTTATGCAAACAAACAATTCACCACTATACAACTTAACTCCTATAATCGAATTTTCATCACACGGATTTAAAAGAAAAAGGTTTAAGGTTATGGGCTAAATGGGTTGTCAAACGAAAGGATTAGGCTCAACATTGGCTACTAAGGGATAATTTTTTTTTTTTTTGGTAAGGATACAAAAATGGTGTAAAATAGAAAAGGTTTACCTAATGCCTTAATCATTCTCGTGCTTGTATTCGGTCTATGGTCTCAAACGTATCGAAAGTTGCAAGTTCTACAATACATGACTAATGGTCCACTCAAACAAAAAAACATAAATATGTAATTCTATGATGTAAAAGTGGCTCAAAACCTCACATATATAAAGGGTATGGTATGTGACATGCATGATGTGCTAGTTTCTTAGGCGAATTATTCCCAAATAACCACCCGCTAAATACCCGTCATGCTATTAATTTGAACTTGACCATGACAAAAGACCAAATGGGTTGTGTCATCCCTCGTTGACTTGGTTACTTGTGCTTTTAAGATTGCTTTTGAGACAAGAAATTTTTGAAAAATTTTTGAAATTTTTCCCCCATCCCCACACTTGAGGTAAACATGGTCCTCAATGTGTAATATTTAAATGAACGGGTCAAAAATCGAAAACTTTTACTAACTCCCCCATCCCCACACTTGAGGCAAACATTGTCCTCAATGTGTAAGAACTAGAGTTTTTAAAGCACACAAGGGATGTGACACGACTAACTTCCCCAAAATTTCACCCCGGAAAAATAATATACAATTTACAATCCACTTATTTGCTAACTAAAAATCAAAAGTAAAAAGAAACGTATGCACCTGATTTCTTAGCTCATTCCTCGTGTGCTCTTCATCCTTCAACAAAGTGGTCGTCTCACGAACAAGGTGTACCTACAAATCTCAACCCTTGTGTAGAAGCATGCTTCTCACAACCATTAAAATTTGTTAGTTACCTAGTTCTACCCTTTTTATGAAAGTATTACCAAACCATTCGTTAATTTACCTTGATTTATGTGGAAAAGAAAATTTACAACAATAACAAGCCTAACTCACTTTCGTAGGAATCACGGTTGCATTTAGCGTATGCAACAAGCCCTTTTAAACCTACCGATAGCTCGGGAGGACGAGTAGGTCTCGTGAGGGTTATATAGGGAACACACCCACAACGTTCATTTAACTATGAAAAAAAATAAAACAAACAATAATACAAACTCTACAACAATCATACCTGATTTACCTCTCATGGTGGTCGAAGTGCACATTTGCCTACCGAGTTTCCAACATACGCTCGGTAGTTGGCATGCCGGATCCATTCTGTTTTTATTTTACGCGGCATGCGTAGTAAGCTACTTTGGGGTGGTTTCTTGATGAAATGTCCAATGTCTTGCAAGACTACCCTTCGAATCCTTATACCCGAATCCGCATCCCCAACTTTGTTGGTTGGAGTGATAAGTATGGGAGAAGGATGGATATGAATGTGGGCATCTTTCGGATCCGACTCGTCTCGCGGTATGATGTCTTCCGCTTGGTTCAAACATCCATTTTCTTGCTCGGGAAGATCGATAACCTCTTCCACCACATCACCATCTACTATTGTACCATTGGCCAAACCCTCCCGCTCGCGTTTAATTTGGGCTAATTCCTCCGCTAATTGACCCACTTGCACCACCAATGCTTCATGGGCTTTATCTCTCACTTCATTCGCTTTCTTCAAATCTTTGATATCCTGTTGATATTCTTTGATATCTTCATGATATTCTTTCGCCATGTTTATGAGAAAATCAAGCTTGGAATGCACTGACTCTAGAGGTTCCTCGAATGCCGGTTGAGGGTATTCATTATAATAATCATCATACTCCTCCTCACGGTAACTTGAGAAATGTGGCAATTCGGGTTTATAGTAGTATTCTTGATAATGTGGTGGTGGCTTGTAACCAGACTTTATTTTTCCTTTCCAAAACACCGGATCTTTCCAAAACACTGGACAATCTTCATGTATATGAATTTTTCCACAACAAGGACATTCGCTTTCTTGCTCTGGTGGTAGAGGTGGTCTAGTGTATGGATAATGTGAGGATGGACCATTGAAATCTTTATGATCCGCCCTCCTATAATCAAACAATCCGCTGAGGTAGTCTTCCCGTTCCTTGTTAGCTTGAACTTTTTCGTAGAAAACAGAGCAATCCTCTAAATAGTGCTCTTCGCTTCTGTTTTGGTCAAAAATCACACAAAGATAATGCAACCAAACTTTATGTAAATGGGGTATGATGCTTGGTTTGTAGAAAAAGTAAAGGATCACTTCAATGTGAAATGTGCAAAGACACAATGATTTATACGAGGAAAAAGCCCTTGATCAATGTATGATCTCCGGCATAAAAAAACCTCGGGTGATGGCAACTACCGATCACCAAACTTCAATATAAGAAAAATAGTTACAACTTTGGATGATAATGAGCTGAGTACAAGGATCACTATAGTTTCGAGTGTCTAAGCGTGTGAGAGTTGTGTTGTGTCTTCTTCCGAATGAGGAAGAGTGTTATATATACAAGTGTAGGTGACCTATTTTAGGTAAAAAGACTAATAATCAGCTCATTACCCCTTTAGAAATAAAAGTAAATCTAGCCTAAATTATCGCCCTTAAATCATGCCAAGTTTCCATATCCTTCACAACGTCCATCTCCGATTAAGCACATGCCATAGTTGTAAAGACGTGTCCTTTAATTGTGATGCTTAAGAGCGGATCCTGCTAGATGTCCTGCAAAACAACATTAAATTCAACGAAAGCAACTGTTAGCATGAGGATCCTATGATGGTCTGTGATCCTGATCCTGGAACTCTGCTGAGGATCACTATTTGCCAAAGAAACAAGGATCACTGGTTAGGATCACATGTGAGGATCATGTATTGTAAAAATCCAGCCCTAACAATTGCCCCCAAAATATAAGGAGTGATTTTGTAAATAAATGAGTTATATTTTGTTCTAATCTTATCTTCAACGGACAACTCGGGTAACTAGCCGTTATAACCGGACTAGCCGTTGCGATCATTACGTCACTGAAGTGACATCCCTGCAAATCATGATTATAAATAGGAGATAGGGTAAGGATCGATTTGCATTTAAATTCAGGATATACTCCCTTTATAATCTCCACCGAAGATTGATCAGGTATTCTCTTTCTTTCTTCCTTTTCCTGCTCTGTTTTTTTTTTCTCTGCTCTTGCTCTGTTTTTGTTTCGCCACAAGTATGTTGCTCCGAAATTCTCCCCATAAGGATCACGAGAAGAGTAGTCCCCTGAAAAGCCAAGGGATCATTAAGGACTCTCCTACGGAGAGATGCTGCTTTACCGATGCTCATGTAGATAGGATTCGTCATTGCTTTCCGGCGGATGCTGTTTTCAAATCCTTCATGTTAGGGCTGGATTTTTACAATACATGATCCTCACATGTGATCCTAACCAGTGATCCTTGTTTCCTTGGCAGATAGTGATCCTCAGCAGAGTTCCAGGATCAGGATCACGGACCATCATAGGATCCTCATTCTAACAGTTGCTTTCGTTGAATTCAATGTTGTTTTGCAGGAATGACTAGCAGGATCCGCTCTTAGCATCACAATTAAATGACACGTCTTCACAACTATGGCATGTGCTTAATCGGAGATGGACGTTGTGAAGGATATGGAAACTTGGCATGATTTAAGGGCGATAATTTAGGCTAGATTTACTTTTATTTCTAAAGGGGTAATGAGCTGATTATTAGTCTTTTTACCTAAAATAGGTCACCTACACTTGTATATATAACACTCTTCCTCATGCGGAAGAACACACAACACAACTCTCACACGCTTAGACACTCGAAACTATAGTGATCCTTGTACTCAGCTCATTATCATCCAAAGTTGTAACCGTTTTTCTTATATTGAAGTTTGGTGATCGGTAGTTGCCATCACCCGAGGTTTTTTATGCCGGAGATCATACATTGATCAAGGGCTTTTTCCTCGTATAAATCATTGTGTCTTTGCATATTTCACATTGAAGTGATCCTTTACTTTTTCTACAAACCAAGCATCATACCCCATTTACATAAAGTTTGGTTGCATTATCCTTGTGTGATTTTTTGACCAAAACAGTTTGGCGCCCACCGTGGGGCAATTGGTGCTTCATTCATAAGAAAACTTTCTGTTCGAAATCATTTCAAAGAATTACATGACTTCATCATTGAAAAACATGTCCACGGCGATGTCTGCAGTCACCTCGTCTCAGAACACTCTGCCTCCTCCACCGGCAGGATCCCAGAAGAATGCTGAGAAGAGACAAACTCCTACTAACTCTAAACCTCCATCTTCTTCTGCTATGAATTCTTATATTCCCAGTACTAGTGATGTATTTACTTTGATTTTGCAGATGAAGGACCGTATGCAGCGGCAGGATGAAACTAATGAAAGGATCCTCAGGGAAATTGGAGATCTCAAAAGACAAAGGAGAACGGCAGAGGATCATTCCCCACTGATGCCCAAATCCTTGAGCTTTGATACTCCAATGATCATTTCTCAGCCATCGGAAATTCCAGACGTGCAAATTATGGGAGAATCAAGAGGATTGCACCTCGGATCAACAGCAATGACTCAGACATCAGGCTCACACTTTCAGCCGGCAGGATCCTATCCCCAGCATATGGGATCCTTCATGAAATTAGGAGCCTACCCGGGAGCGCAGCAGTTTCAAGGATCCTACTTTGTTCCAGGATCATCCCAGGTTCAAGGATCCTCCTTCGTTCCAGGATCATCCCAGGTTCAAGGATCCTCCTTCATTCCAGGATCATCTCAGATACCAGGATCCTTCCAGATACCAGGATCCTCCCAGATGCCAGGATCCCTAAAGAGTTTGCAAACAGGAAGTCTAGATGTCCATCAAGGGGACTTCATTCCAATGCAGACCATTGCTTCCACTGGTCCCTCCGTTATTCCAGAATCCCAGCAATATGGATTCACTAACTTGAACCCAATAGGAGGTAACACTTTAAATAATTATCTTACCACTAACCATGGATTCATGCAGGATACAGGTATCAATCATGCTATGGCTAGGGAGTTGCAGAAGCTAAAAGATATGATCTCAAGTGTTCCAGGGGTAGTCAAGCCTATCCTAGAGATCGCAGATGGAAGCCATAAGGTATCTCGCTTTGCACCACCAATTTGTGATGCAGAGGTACCCAAAAGGTTCCATATCCCTACTATGAAGCTGTATGATGGTACAACGGATCCTGAGGAGCACATAGCACAATACAGGGAAAGGATGGAGATCAATCCAATCCCGGAAAAGCTAAAGGAAGCATGCCTATGTAAAGGATTTGGATCCACTCTTACTGGATCAGCTCTTAAATGGCTGCTAAGTCTTCCCCCTTACTCTATTACTTCATTTGCTAATTTAGTTAATTTATTCAATAACCAATTCTCTTGTAGTAGAAAATTTGAAAGATTAACCAGTGATTTATATAGGGTAACTCAAAGTCATAATGAATCATTAAGGGATTATATAACTAAATTTAGTAAAGAATCCTTGGACATTCCCAACTTGGATATGGCTACTGTTTTGGTCAAAAATCACACAAGGATAATGTAACCAAACTTTATGAAAACGGGGTATGATGCTTGGTTAATTATGAAAGTAAAGGATCACTTCTGTGATAAAGATGCAAAGACACGATGATTTATACGAGGAAAAAGCCCTTGATCAATGAATGATCTCCGGCATAAAAAACCTCGGGTGATGGCAACTACCGATCACCAACTTCAATATAACAAAAATATGATTACAACTTTGGATGATAATGAGCTGAGTACAAGGATCACTGAGTGTCTAAGTGTTTGATAGTTGTGTCGTATGTCGTGTGTGTTCTTCCGAATGAGGAAGAGTGGTATTTATACATGTGTAGGTGATCTATTTTAGGTAAAATGACTAATTATCAGCTCATTACCCCTTTAGAAATAAAGACAATCTAGCCTAAATTGCTGCCCATAAATCAAGCCTAGTTTCCATATCCTGTGCAATGTCTTTCTTCGATTAAGCTCTTGCCATATTTGTGAAGACGTGTTCCTGGATCATGGTCTTTAGAGCATATCCTGCTAGATGTTCCTGCAAAACAACATTGTATTAAGCGGAAGTGGCCGTTAGTATGAGGATCACCACAATGTCCCATGATCCTGATCCTGAAGTTCTGCTGAAGATCACTGTCTGCCAAAGAAACAAGGATCACTGGTTAGGATCATGTGTAAGGATCACCTATAAAAATCCAGCCCTAACAATTGCCCCCAAAATATAAGGAGTTAATTGTAAATAGACGAGTTATATTTTGTTTCGATCTTATCTCTAACGGGCGACTCCAAGAAACTAGCCGTTATGCTCGGACTAGCCGTTGTGATCATTACGTCAGAGATGTGACAATCCTGCAGATCATGATTATAAATAGGAGATAGGGTGAGGATCAGTTTGTATTTAAATTCGAGATACACTCCCCTTATATTCTGCACCGAAGGTTGTTCAGGTATCCTCTTCTTCTCTCTTTCCTTTCTTCCTTTTCTTTACTCTGTTTTTTCTACTCCGTCTCTGTTTCTATTCCGTCACAAAACATGTTGCTCCGGAATTCCCCACACAAGGATTCCAAGAAGGATAGTCCCTTAAAAAGCCAGGGGATTATCAAGGATTCTCCTACGGAGAGGTGTTGCTTTAGTGATGCTTACGTAGACAAAATTCGTCACTGCTTTCCGGCGAATGCCGTTTTTAAATCCTTTAATCCTACTGCTTTGAGCGACTATATCTCGGATGTCTGGGTGGCTTTTCCTGCTACCCCGTTTGCTATAGGGTACTCGTATCCTTTTCCAGACTTTACCCAGTCTTTCTTTTCCTTAACCGGCATCTCTTACATCCAAGCTATGCCGATGATCTGGAGGGTTCTTTATACCTTCGAGAGGATCATCGAGCAGGAAGGGATTGATCTGGGGATGGCGGAGTTAGCTGAGTTTTACGATCTCACCACCTTCGGTTCTCACCGATATTTGTTGAAACGGAAAGCTGGGGAGGATCACCCAATCTTCAAAGTTACTAAGAATGATACCAACTGGAAACGTCGGTTTTTCTTTGTTAAGAGGGATTCAATCCCGGATGGGAAGGATTTGCCCAAGGAATGGGCCACTCATGGTAGGGTAGAGGATCCTCGAAGGATCACTATCAATCCTGTCTCATATGATGAGGATCGCTGATGTCTTTTTTCCTTTGTCTTTTATGCAGCTATTTCCATTGCTCGTCTGAAATTAACCCCTGCTGCAAAAGAGAGAGTGTTAGCTTTTAAAAAGCTTGATCCTGAAGTTAGAAGCTTCCAAATCACTATCCAAGATTCTCAAGAGATATCCTCTGCATCTGCCACAATGTCAAGTAAGTATCCTCATAAAAAGTAAGTTTTATGTAAAAGTATTTAATTTAATAAGGGAACTTATCTTGTTTTTGAATTGTGTAGGTGCTGGAAAATCTGCCAGGTCTGTTAAATCTGCCTCCATATTTGGGATAAGTGATCTTGCCAATGTCACATCTTCAAAGAAGAAGAAGGCTCCTGCTGCCAGTCCTTCAGCATCAGCTCCCAAAGCATCTATCCGGGGCAAGGGAAAAAAGAGGAAAACCTCTGAAGATCTCCAAGGATTTCCCCTCCTCCGTCAGCAATTCCTCGACTACGTGAATGAGGTAAGGATCACTGCCCCTGTTGGTTATCCGTCTCACATATCCTGTTTGTATATTCTGCTTTTCTTGAGGATCATCTGATCCTAAGCTTATCTTTTTTCTCCTGTTGCAGAAACTTGCCGAGATTGAGACCTATCTGGGCCATGTTGAGGACCAGGAGAGCCAAATTGCCGATCTCCAGCAAATGGGTGTGTTAAAGGATCTCAAGATAGGAGATCTTGAGAAGGAACTCCGGGTCATGAAGGCTGAGGCTGCTCAGAGGTTGATTGATATGGATAACGAGAAGCAGTAGATCACCCAAGATGCTAAGGTGTCCGCGGCAATTGCTATGTATAAGATACAACTTCAGATGGCCGAGGAGGCTCAGGATCCTACCTTTAACAAAAGCTCGTGGGATGTTGAGGGTTGGAAGGCAAGGTTGGCAGACCTGGAGGACGAGGATGAGGCTGAGGAGATCCCCATGCTGGAAGGTGGTGATGCTGAGAAGGATCAAGGTGGAGATGCTGGTGGTGATGAAGCAGCGAAGGTGTAGGCTGCATGATTGGGCGATGATGGATATTTCGAGACTAGGCCGGAGCCCAATTTTTTAGTATTGGTAGTGGTTTTTTGTGGTAGTGGTGTTTGTGAACAATTATGGTTTGTAATTTCTGAACAATAGTTTCTTAGGGTTAAGGATCCTGGATCCTTTGAACAATGGGTAGGATTGCAAAAGGTGGAGGGATCCTCTGTTTGGGGGATGAAGCCTTTGTGATCCTGCCGCTTTTACTTTCCTGCAAAAATGCTAAGACCGCATAGACAATGGACACCCTTTGCCAACCCATGTGGACGGGCCACGTTTTGCTGGTAGAAACGTGGGTTGGCAATTTTGACAACTTTCTTGAAAGGGTTAATGATCCTTTTGTTCAATAATATAACTTTAACTTTTGTGGCTTTCCTCGTGTTGTTATCCTTATCTTATTGTTTCTTAGTTGTCTTTGTAATTTATTTGCAAGAGTTGAAAATATGTTTAGTAAATTTAGGATATGATCCTAGATCAAATACCCTGATATTTGAAATTATTCAAAGTATTTTAGTTCAAGGATCATAGGTTTGGTTGTCAAAGTATAAGAGTTGGTTAGGATAATGAATAATGAAATTAAAAATAGTTAAGGATCATACCTGAAGATCCAAGTTAGGATCCTAACCTTTAATCGGAATAACCATAGGTAAAACCTTAATGGATAATAAGGATTAAGGATCCTTAAGTGTTTTAGCTTCGAAAACCTGAAAAAATGGAATATAACTTGGGACTAAACCAATATAAAAGATAAGTTAGTAACTGGGGACAAGCCCATAGGATAACTGAGAATGATCCCAGAGGATCACTGGGGACAAGCCCAAAGGATAGCTGGGGATGATCCCGGAGGATCACTGGGGACAAGCCCAAAGGATAACTGGGGACAAGTCCAAAGGATCGTATGTAAACTGGAGTATGGCCCTTCTCTGGCAACTATCCAAACTTAGTGACATGAAAATGTCAAAACCTTAGCTAAAGTGAAAACGTTAGAAACCTTAGGAACGGATGTATGGTACGTCTACCATTATACGTAGGATCCTAAATATAGCCAGTACAATGAGGTTGTCAGCCCCGAAAGTGGGTACTGGTCCCAAAGACGTGAACTATACCAGGATCATCGTGCGCTGCTGGCGGAAACTGGGGATAATCCCAAGGATAACTGGGGTTGGACCCAAGGATCTGAGGTGCTCTTGGAGATCTTTGACGATTTGCTGAAGATACCTGAACTATCATAACTCAAATGGTTTGTGAGTAGAGGATGAAGGATACATGATCCTTATCCTTAGGCAACAAGTAAGAAAATGCAATAGTTTTAGGATAAGCATATTACCAGAGTAAGGATTACTGATATCTTCAGGATCCTTCAAGGATACTTCAATGTAAGGATCACATGCATGAAGGATCATGTTCACATGAAATATTTCTTTAAGTGAACAGCATTCCAGGCTCTTGGTAACGAGTTTCCTTCCATGGTTAGCAACCTGTATGCCCCCTTTCCTGCTTCAGCTTCAATCAAGTAGGGGCCTTCCCATTTAGGTGCTAACTTCCCGTCAGCAGGATTGATAGTATTTTGAAATGCTTTTCTCAACACCATGTCTCCGACTTGGAACTTCCTTATTCTGACATTTTTGTTGTAGGCACCAGCCATTCTTTGTTGGTAGCTTGCCATCCTTATCCTAGCTAGATCCCTGTTTTCCTCAATAGTATCCAAATCCTGAGCTAGGATTGTAGCATTTTCTTCAGGATCACGAGCGCTTGTTCTAGCAGTTGGGATCACCATTTCTGTTGGGATCACTGCTTCTGCCCCAAATACTAAAGAGAAAGGTGTTTGACCAGTGGCATTCTTGGGAGTTGTCCTATCAGCCCATAGCACATAAGGTAATTCTTCTGCCCATTTTCCTTTCTTGGATCCTAGCTTCTTCTTCAGATTGTTGATGATGATCTTGTTGGATGATTCTGCTTGACCATTGGCTTGTGGATGAACTGGTGTTGATGTTATCATCTTGATTCCCCAACTGTCACAAAAGTTAGTGGTTCTGCTTCCAATGAATTGGGAGCCATTATCACATACAATTTCAGAGGGAATGCCAAATCTAGTTATAATGTTTCTTTTAATGAAGGATATGACTTCCTTTTCTCTGACTTGAGCGAAGGCTTCAGCTTCTATCCACTTGGAAAAATAGTCAGTCATGGCAAGCATAAATACTTTTCCACCAGGTGCTTTAGGGAGCTTGCCAACTATATCCATTCCCCATCTCATGAATGGCCAAGAGGATGGTATGGGGTGTAGTAATTCAGCTGGTTGGTGAAGGATATTGCTATGTCTTTGGCAAGGATCACACCTCTTAGCATACTCTATAGCATCCCTTTTCATGGTTGGCCAGTAGTATCCTGTTCTAAGGATCCTTGAGAATAATGCCCTGCCCCCAGTGTGGTTTCCACAATCTCCTTCGTGGAAGTCTCTCAACACTTCTTCAATTTCAGGATCTTCAATACATCTTAAATATGGTCCTGCAAGGGATCGTTTATATAGCACATTATTTAAGATTGCAAATTGAGATACCTTAATCCTGAAAGCTCTAGGATTTTCTCCCGTTGGAATCTCCCCATGTTGCAAGTATCTCATGATTGGTGAGATCCATGATCCTGAATAAGATTGGGCTTCTTCACTAGGGATCATTGCAGTATCCTCTTCTATTTCTATGGCCACCTGATTTTCAATAGCAGGAGCCAGGATATGGATGATAGGGATACTTATATCTTCTGGAATCTTCAAGGATGATCCTAGGTTGGCCAATGCATCAGCTTCCGTGTTATCCTCCCTTGGTACCTGTGTTAAGCTAAAAGAAACAAAAGAGAGTGCCAATTCTTTGACTATCTCTAAATATTTTGTTAGTTTTTCACCTTTAACAGCATAGGATCCGTTAAAGTGATTAGTGATCAATAATGAATCTACATATACTTTGAGATACTTTACCCCCATATCCTTAGCAATTTGTAAGCCAGCAATTAAGGCTTCATACTCAGCCTCATTGTTAGTTGCTTGGAACTCACAGGCTATGGAGTGGGGTATTATGTCCCCCTGTGGCGATTTTAGTAGGATCCCTAGCCCTGTGCCTTTGATATTTGAGGATCCGTCAGTGTGTAGTATCCAAGGATCCTTGGTCTCATCCAACTGCTGAACCTCCAATTCTGCTTCTTTTTGTAGATCACTACTGAAATCAGCCACAAAGTCAGCTAGTGCCTGAGATTTAATAGCTGTTCTTGGTTCGTATCTTATATCATGGGCACTAAGCTTTACTGCCCACTTAGCCATTCTCCCTGACATATCTGGTTTCCTGAGGACATTCTTAATTGGAAAATTAGTTCTAACAACAATAGTATGGGTTTCAAAATAATGTCTTAACTTAGTCGATGCCATAATTAATGCAAGGATAAGTTTTTCGAGGTGTGAGTACCTGGATTCGGCATCAAGTAAACTTTTACTTACATAGTAGATAGGATATTGTGTACCTTCATGATCCTTGACAAGGACTGCACTTACAGCGGTTGAGGATACCGCCAGGTATAAGGATAACACATCTCCTTTTTCCGGTTTTGCTAATGCTGGTGCTGAGGACATATACTCTTTTAGGGCTTGTAAAGCATTCTCATGCTTCTCAGTCCATTCGAACTTCTTATTCTTCCTTAGGATATCGTAAAACTCTCTGCATTTCTCTGAGGATTTCGATATGAACCTGTTCAAAGCTGCTATCCTGCCTGTCAGTCTTTGAACATCCTTGGCATTGGCAGGAGATTTAATATTTATTAATGCTTTGATTTGTTCCGGGCTTGCTTCAATGCCCCTCTGGGTTACCATGTATCCTAAGAACTTCCCTGCCTTAACACCAAAATGGCATTTTGAAGGATTAAGTTTCATGTTGTAATGATCAAGGATATCGAATGCTTCTTCTAAGTCCCTTAGGTGATCCTCAGCTTTCTTTGACTTGACCACCATATCATCTATGTACACCTCCATAGTTTTTCCAATTTGATCTTTGAACATCATATTTACCAGCCTTTGATATGTTGCACCTGCATTTCTTAGTCCAAAAGGCATGGCAATATAACAATATAAACCGGTTGGGGTCATAAAGGCTGTATCCTCTTGGTCAGATGGTTCCATCTGGATTTGTTGGAACCCAGATGATGCATCCATAAAGGTCAACAGTTCATGCCCCGCTGTTGCATCCACCATGGAGTCAATGTGGGGTAATGGGAAAGGATCCTTGGGACATGCCTTGTTCAGATCGGTGAAGTCGACACATACCCTCCACTTTCCGTTTTTCTTTTGGACAACAACCACATTGGCTAACCATTTTGGATACTTTATTTCTCTGATCATACCTGCTCGAAGTAATCTCTCTACTTCTTCTTGGATAATGGCATTCCTTTCTGGTGCAAACTTTCTCCTTTTTTGATGAATTGGTTTGATAGACCTGTCAATGCCAAGTTTGTGAGTAATAATATCCTTAGATATACCTGTCATATCTTCATGTTTCCAAGCAAAGGTAGATTTTCTTCTTTTGAGGAAGGATATCATGTCTTCCTTCATCTTGCCAAGGATCCCTGATCCGATATAGATTTTTGATTCAGGATCACTAGGATCCAAGAGGATTTCATCTACATCTTGTTCCCTTGCCTCCAAGACATTCCTCGGAGAATACTGTAATTGCTATTGCTCCCTTGGCTTCGAGGTTGGCTTCATGGATGAGGTATAGCAATCCTTAGCCTCTTGCTGATCACTGTCGATCTTGATTATCCCCCATGGGCTAGGGAGCTTCACACATTGATGGTAGGTAGATGGAACTGCTTTCATGTCATGTATCCAAGGCCTGCCAAGGATAACGTTGCAACAAGATAAACAGTCAATAACACAAAATTTTTGGTAATTATGTAATCCTTCCACGTAGATTGGGAGTTTGATGTCCCCCAAAGTTTTCTTCGTTTCTCCACTGAATCCTACAAGCACGGAGGATCTTGGTGTGATGTCTGATTCTGGGATTCCCATCTTCTTCAGGACATCAAGCTGGATAATGTTCACTGAGCTCCCTCCGTCAATAAGGATCCTGCGGACAAAATGGTTAGAGATAAAGAGAGTGATCACTAAACTATCATGGTGAGGATCCTGAAGGTTAATGCGATCATTCTCATCAAATGTTATCATCTTCCCTTCTGAGACACTTGAGGTTCTAATAGGCCTTTCTCCATTATCCATTTTTGATTCTTTTGCATGTCTTTTGGCCGCTGAAAAGGATGTACCACAAATGTCTGATCCTCCGGATATAAAGTTAATCACTTGTGCGTCTGCCGGAGGTGCTGGAGCCTTTTCAGGGATCCTTTCAGGATCCTGGGTCCTTTGCTTTTTTCTCCCCAATAATTCTTTTAGATGCCCCTTGCTTAGCAGGTATCCAATTTCTTTTCTTAAGGCTATGCAATCTTCAGTAAGATGCCCGAAATCCTCATGGTATGCACACCATTTGGACTTATCTTTAGTCCCGGATGGTTTATCACTCTTCCTGGGCCATCTAGCTTTTTCACCTAGATTCTGCATTGCAAGGATCAGTTCATGATTATCGACGGAAAAACAATATTCTGAGATTGGAGGATATTCTTCATCATCCTCTTCTTGGTCAACAGCATGCACATTCTTGTTCTCGTTTCTATGGTAGGATTTGAACTTGTTGCTTTTGAAGGAGGATCCTTGCTTATCTTGTTTTGAGGATCCTACTTGTCTTTCCTGGATCCTCTTGTCATCCTCTAGCCGGATAAACCTGAGTGCTCGAGTTCTTACTTCATCTAAATTCCTGCATGGTGTCATAACAAGATCATCATAGAATAATGAATCCTTAAGCAGTCCCATTTTGAAGGCTTCAACAGCCGTAGCCATATCCAAGTTGGGAATGTCCAAGGATTCTTTACTAAATTTAGTTATATAATCCCTTAATGATTCGTTATGATTTTGAGTTATCCTGTATAAATCGCTAGTTAATTTTTCAAATTTTCTACTACAAGAGAATTGGTTATTGAATAAATTAACTAAATTAGCAAATGAAGTAATAGAGTAGGGGGGAAGACTTAGCAGCCATTTAAGAGCTGATCCAGTTAGAGTGGATCCAAATCCTTTACATAGGCATGCTTCTTTCAACTTTTCTGGGATAGGATTGATTTCCATCCTTTCCCTGTATTGTGCTATATGCTCCTCTGGATCCGTTGTGCCATCATACAGCTTCATGGTAGGGATATGGAACCTTTTGGGTACCTCTGCATCACAAATTGGTGGTGCAAAGCGAGATACCTTGTGGCTTCCATCTGCAATCTCTGGGATAGGCTTGACTACCCCTGGAACACTTGAGATCATGTCCTTTAGTTTCTGTAATTCCCTGGCCATAGCATGATTGGTACCTGTATCCTGCATGAATCCAAGGTTAGTAGTAGGATAATTATTTAAAGTGTTACCTCCCATTGGGTTCAAGTTACGGAATCCATATTGCTGGGATTCTGGAACAACGGAGGGACCAGTGGAAGCAATGGTCTGCATTGGAATGAAGTCCCCTTGATGGACATCTAGACTTCCTGTTTGCAAACTTTTTAGGGATCGTGGCATCTGTAAGGATCCTGGTATCTGAGATGATCCTGGAACGAAGGAGGATCCTTGAACCTGGGATGATCCTGGAACAAAGGAGGATCCTTGGCCCTGGAATGATCCCGGAATAAAGTAGGATCCTGGAAACTGCTGTGTCTCCGGATAGGCTCCCGAATTCCTGAAGGATCCCATGTACTGAGGATAGGATCCTACGGGCTGAAAATGTGAGCCTGATGTCTGAGTCATCGCTGCCGAGTTGAGGTGTGATCCTCTTGACTCCCCTGTAATTTGCACGTCCGGGATCCCTGATGGCTGGGAAGTGATCATTGGAGTATCAAAGCTCAAGGATTTGGGCATCAGTGGAGAATGATCCTCTGCCGCTTTCTTTTGTCTTTTGAGGTCTCCAATTTCCCTGAGGATCCTTTCGTTAGTTTCATCTTGCCGCTGCATACGATCCTTTATCTGCAAAATTAAAGCAAATACATCACTAGTACTGGGAATAGAAGAATTCATAGCAGAAGAAGATAGAGGTTTAGAGGAAGTGGGAGTTGATCTCTTCTCAGTATTTTTCTGAGATCCTGCCGGTGGAGGAGGCAAGGTGATCTGTGATGAAGTGACCGCAGACATTGCCGTGGACGTGTTCTTCAATGATGAAGCCATGTAACTCTCTGAAATGATTTCGAACAAAAGATTTTCTTATGAATGAAGCACCAATTGCCCCACGGTGGGCGCCAAACTGTTTTGGTCAAAAATCACACAAGGATAATGTAACCAAACTTTATGAAAGCGGGGTATGATGCTTGGTTAATTATGAAAGTAAAGGATCACTTCTGTGATAAAGATGCAAAGACACGATGATTTATACGAGGAAAAAGCCCTTGATCAATGAATGATCTCCGGCATAAAAAACCTCGGGTGATGGCAACTACCGATCACCAACTTCAATATAACAAAAATATGATTACAACTTTGGATGATAATGAGCTGAGTACAAGGATCACTGAGTGTCTAAGTGTTTGATAGTTGTGTCGTATGTCGTGTGTGTTCTTCCGAATGAGGAAGAGTGGTATTTATACATGTGTAGGTGATCTATTTTAGGTAAAATGACTAATTATCAGCTCATTACCCCTTTAGAAATAAAGACAATCTAGCCTAAATTGCTGCCCATAAATCAAGCCTAGTTTCCATATCCTGTGCAACGTCTTTCTTCGATTAAGCTCTTGCCATATTTGTGAAGACGTGTTCCTGGATCATGGTCTTTAGAGCATATCCTGCTAGATGTTCCTGCAAAACAACATTGTATTAAGCGGAAGTGGCCGTTAGTATGAGGATCACCATAATGTCCCATGATCCTGATCCTGAAGTTCTGCTGAAGATCACTGTCTGCCAAAGAAACAAGGATCACTGGTTAGGATCATGTGTAAGGATCACCTATAAAAATCCAGCCCTAACAGCTACGGCTGTTGAAGCCTTCAAAATGGGACTGCTTAAGGATTCATTATTCTATGATGACCTTGTTATGACACCATGCAGGAATCTAGATGAAGTAAGAACTCGGGCACTCAGGTTCATCCGGCTAGAGGATGACAAGAGGATCCAGGAAAGACAAGTAGGATCCTCAAAACAGGAGAAGCAAGGATCCTCCTTCAAGAACAACAAATCCAAATCCTACCATAGAAATGAGAACCAGAATGTGCATGCTGTTGACCAAGAAGAGGATGATGAAGATTATCCTCCAATCTCAGAATATTGTTTTTCCGTTGATAATCATGAACTAATCCTTGCAATGCAGAATCTAGGTGAAAAAGCTAGGTGGCCCAGGAAGAATGATAAACCATCCGGGACTAAAGACAAGTCAAAATGGTGTGCATACCATGAGGATTTCGGGCATCTAACTGAAGAATGCATAGCTTTAAGAAAAGAGATTGGATATCTGTTAAGCAAGGGGCACCTAAAAGAACTGTTGGGAAGAAAAAAGCAAAGGACTCAGGATCCTGAAAGGATCCCTGAAAAGGCTCCAGCACCTCCGGCAAATGCACAAGTGATCAACTTTATTTCCGGAGGATCAGACATCTGTGGTACATCCTTCTCGGCGGCCAAAAGGCATGCAAAGGAGTCAAAAATGGATAATGGAGAAAGACCTATTAGAACATCAAGTGTCTCAGAGGGGAAGATGATAACGTTTGATGAGGATGATCGCATTAACATTCAGGATCCTCATCATGATAGTTTGGTTATTACTCTCTTTATCTCTAACCACTTTGTCCGCAGGATCCTTATCGATGGAGGAAGCTCAGTGAACATTATCCAGCTTGATGTTCTGAAGAAAATGGGTATTCCAGAATCAGACATCACACCAAGATCCTCCGTGCTTTGTAGGATTCAGCGGAGAAACGAAGAAACTCTGGGGACATCAAACTCCCAATCTACATGGAAGGATTACATAATTATCAAAAATTTTGTGTTATTGACTGTTTATCTTGTTGCAATGTTATCCTTGGCAGGCCCTGGATACATGATATGAAAGCAGTCCCATCCACCTATCATCAATGTGTGAAACTCCCTAGCCCATGGGGATAATCAAGATCGACAGTGATCAGCAGGAGGCTAAGGATTGTTATACCTCATCCATGAAGCCAACCTCGAAGCCAAGGGAGCAATAGCAATTACAGTATCCTCCGAGGAATGTCTTGGAGGCAAGGGAACAAGATGTGGACGAAATCCTCTTGGATCCTAGTAATCCTGAATCAAAAATCTATATCGGATCAGGGATCCTTGGCAAGATGAAAGAAGACTTAATGAAGCTTAATCCTTCAAAATGCCACTTTGGTGTTAAGGCAGGTAAATTCCTAGGATATATGGTAACTCAGAGGGCATTGAGCAAGTCCGGAGCAAATTAAAGCACTAGTGAACATCAAGTCCCCTGCAATGCTAAGGATGTGCAAAGGCTAACAGGCAGGATAGCAGCTTCTGAACAGGTTCATATCAAAAATCCTCAGAAAAATGTAAAGAATTTTACGATATCCTAAGGAAGAACAAGAAGTTTGAATGGACTGAGAAACATGAGAATGCTTTACAAGCCCTTAAAGAATATATGTCCTCAGCAACCAGCATTAACAAAGCCCGAAAAAGGAGATGTGTTATCCTTATTATTTGGCGGTATCCTCAACCGCTGTAAGTGCTGTCCTTGTTAAGGAATCATGAAGGTACACAATATCCTATCTACTATGTAAGTAAGAGTTTACTTGATGCCGAAATCCAGGTACTCACACCTCGAAAAACTTATTCTTGCATTAATCATGGCATCAACTAAGTTAAGGCATTATTTTGAAACCCATACTATTGTTGTTAGAACTAACTTTCCAATTAAGAATGTCCTCAGGAAACCAGAGATGTCAGGAAAGAATGGCTAAAGTGGGCAGTAAAGCTTAGTGCCATGATATAAGATATGAGCCAAGAACAGCCATTAAATCCCAAGCATTAGCTGACTTTGTGGCTGATTTCAGTAGTGATCTACAAAAAGAAGCAGAATTGGAAGTCCAGCAGCTGGATGAGACCAAGGATCCTTGGATACTACACACTGATGGATCCTCAAATGTCAAGGGCACAGGGCTCGGGATACTACTAAAATCGCCACAGGGGGACATAATACCCCACTCCATAGCCTGTGAGTTCCAAGCAACTAACAATGAGGCTGAATATGAAGCCTTAATTGCTGGCTTGCAAATTGCTAAGGATATGGGGGTGAAATATCTTAAAGTATATGTAGACTCATTATTGATCACCAATCACTTTAATGGATCCTATGCTGTTAAAGGTGAAAAACTAACCAAATATTTAGAGATAGTCAAAGAATTGGCACTCTCTTTTGTTTCTTTCAGCTTAACACAGGTACCAAGGGAGGATAACACGGAAGCTGATGCATTGGCCAACTTAGGATCATCCTTAAAAATTCCAGAAGATATAAGTATCCCTATCATCCATATCCTGGCTCCTGCTATTGAAAATCAAGTGGCCATGGAAATAGAAGAGGATACTGCAGTAATCCCTAGTGAAGAAGCTCAATCTTATGCAGGATCATGGATCTCACCAATCATGAGATACTTGCAATACGGGGAGATTCCGATGGGAGAAAATCCTAGAGCTTTCAGGATTAAGGTATCTCAATTTACAATCTTAAATAATGTGCTATATAAACGATCTCTTGCAGGACCATATTTAAGATGTATTGAGGATCCTGAAATTAAAGAAGTGTTGAGAGACTTCCATGAAGGAGATTGTGGAAACCACACTGGGGGCAGGGCATTGTTCTCAAGGATCCTTAGAACAGGATACTACTGGCCAACCATGAAAAGGGATGCTGTAGAATATGCTAGGAAATGTGATCCTTGTCAAAGACACAGCAATATCCTTCATCAACCGGCTGAATTGCTACACCCCATACCATCCTCTTAGCCATTCATGAGATGGGGGATGGATATAGTTGGCAAGCTCCCTAAAGCACCTGGTGGAAAAGTATTTATGCTTGCCATGACTGACTACTTCTCTAAGTGGATAGAAGCTGAAGCCTTTGCTCAAGTCAGAGAAAAAGAAGTTATATCCTTTATCAAAAGAAACATTATAACTAGATTTGGCATTCCCTCTGAAATTGTATGTGATAATGGTTCTCAATTCATTGGAAGCAGAACTACTAACTTTTGTGACAGTTGGGGAATCAAGATGATAATATCAACACCAGTTCATCCACAGACCAATGGCCAAGTAGAATCATCCAACAAGATCATCATCAACAATCTGAAGAAGAAGCTAGGATCCAAGAAGGGAAAATGGGCAGAGGAGTTACCTTATGTGCTATGGGCTGACAGGACAACTCCCAAGAATGCCACTAGTCAAACACCTTTTTCTTTAGTAATTGGGGCAGAAGCAGTGATCCCAACAGAGATGGTGATCCCAACCGCTAGAACAAGTGCTCGTGATCCTGAAGAGAATGCTACAATCCTGGCTCAGGATTTGGATACTATTGAGGAAATCAGGGACCTGGCTAGGATAAGGATGGCAAGCTACCAACAAAGAATGGCTGGTGCTTACAACAAAAATGTTAGGATAAGGAAGTTCCAAGTCGGGGATATGGTGTTGAGAAAAACATTCCAAAACACTATTAATCCTGCTGACGGAAAGTTAGCACCAAAGTGGGAAGGCCCTTACTTGATTGAGGCTGAAGCAGGAAAGGGGGCATACAGATTGCTAACCATGGAAGGAAACTTATTACCAAGAGCCTGGAATGCTGTTCACTTAAAGAGATACTTTATGTGAACGTGATCCTTCAAGCATGTGATCCTTATATTGAAGTATCCTCAAAGGATCCCGGTGATGTCAGTGATCCTTACTCTGGTAATGTCCTTATCTTAAAACTATTACATTTCCTTACTTTTTACCAAAGGATAAGGATCCTGTATCCTTCATCCTCTTCTCACGAACCATTTAAGTTATGATAGTTCAGGTATCTACAGCATATCGTCAAAGATCTTCAAAAGCAACGCAGATCCTTGGGTCTAACCCCAGTTATCCTTGGGATTATCCCCAGTTTCCGCCAGCAGCGCACGATGATCCTGATATAGTTCACGTCTTTGGGACCAGTACCCACTTCCGGGGCTGACAACCTCATCGTACTGGCTATACCCAGGATCCTACGTATAATGGTAGACGTACCATACATCCGTTCATAAGGTTTCTAACGTTTTCACGTTAGCTAAGGTTTTGACATTTTCATGTCACTAAGCTTGGATAGTCGCCAGTAAGGGCCATACTCCAGTTTACATACGATCCTTTGGGCTTGTCCCCAGTTATCCTTCGGGCTTGTCCCCAGTTATCCTTTGGCTTGTCCCCAGTGATCCTTTGGGATCATCCCCAGTTATCCTTTGGGCATGTCCCCAGCTACTAATTTATCTTTTACATTGGCTTAGTCCCAAGATATGTTCCATTTTTCAGGTTCTCGAAGATTAACAAATAAGGATCCTTGATCCTTATCATCCATTAAAATTTCACTTATGGTTATCTTGATTAAAGGTTAGGATCCTAACTTGGATCCTCAGGTATGATCCCTGACTATTTTGATTATACTAACCAACCCCTAGACTTTGACAACTAAAACTATGATCCTTGAAAATTTTCAATGATAGGATATTTGATCTTGGATCATATCCTAAAATTATTAAACATGGTTTGCTCAACTCTTGTTACTCTAACAAATATGTTTCTAAAAACTGGGAAATAAGAAGATAAATAAAGGATAACAACACGAGATAAGCCAGAAAGATTAGAGTTATATTATTAACAAAAGGATCTTAAACCCTTTCAAAAAGTTGTCAAAATTGCCAACCCACATTTCTACCAGCAAAACGTGGCCCGTCCACATGGGTTGGCAAAAGGTGTCCATTGTCTATGCGGTCTTAGCAGGTGCAGGAAATTAAAGGCGGCAGGATCACAAAGGCTTCATCCCCCAAACAGAGGATCCCTCCACCGTTTGCGATCCTACCTATTGTTCAAAGGATCCAGGATCCTTAACCCTAAAAACTATTGTTCAAGTACAAACCATAAATTGTTTCAAACATCACAACCACTACCAAACAAAAAAAAATTGGGCTCCGGCCTAGTCTCGAAATATCCATCATCGCCCAATCCAGCAGCTCACACCTTTGCTGCTCCATCACCACCAGCTTCTCCACCCTGATCCTTGTCAGCATCACCGCCCTCCAGCATTGGGATCTCCTCTGCTTCGTCCTCATCCTCCAGCTCTGCCAATCTTGCCTTCCAACCCTCCACGTCCCATGAGCTCTTGTCAAAGGCAGGATCCTGAGCCTCCGCAGCCATTTGTAGTTGTATCTTGTACATAGCAGTTGCGGCAGAGACCTTGGCATCCTGGATGATCTCCTGCTTCTCGCCATCCATGTCAATTAGCCTTTGAGCAGCCTCATCCTTTGTAGCCCGGAGTTCCTTCTCAAGATCGGCTATCTTGAGATCCTTTAACACGCCCATTTGTTGGAGGTCGGCGATTTGGCTTTCCTGATCCTCGACATGGCCAAGGTAGGTCTCAATCTCAGCAAGTTTCTGCAAAAGAAAAAAAAGGGTAAATTCAGGATCAGGTGATCCTCAAAGAAGCAGGATATACAAGCAGAATACACAAGCAGGATACTCGTGAAGGATAACCAATAGGGGCAATGATCCTTACCTCATTGACATAGTCGAGAAACTGTTGGCGGATCAGGGGAAATCCTTGGAGATCCTCAGAAGTTTTTCTCTTCTTTCCCTTACCCCTAACAGGTACTTTAGGGGCCGAAGCAGAGGGACTGGCAACAGAAGTCTTCTTTCTTGAAGACTTGACATTGGCAAGTTCATCAATCCCGAACTTGGAGGCAGACTTGGCAGACTTAGCAGATTTCCCAGCGCCTACACAACCAAAACAAGATAAGTTCCCTTACTAACTAAACAGTCTTACATATAACTTACTTTTTAATAAGGATACTTACTTGACATAGTGGCAGATGCGGAGGATACTTCTTGTGAATCTTGGACGGTGACTTGAAAACTTCTGATTTCAGGATCAAGCTTCTTGAAAGCTAAGACCCTCTCTCTGGCAGCAGGGGTTAACTTGAGATAAGCAATGGAGATAGCTGCACAATAAAAAAAACAAAGAAAGACATTAGTGATCCTCATCATAAGAGACAAGTCTGATGGTGATCCTTCCAGGATCCTATATCCTACCATGGGTGGCCCACTCCTTGGGCAGATCCTTCCCATTAGGGAGGGTATCCCTCCTCACAAAGAAGAAACGACGCTTCCAGTTTGTATCATTTTTGGTAACCTTTAGGACAGGGTGATCCTCCCCGGCCTTCCATTTCAGCAAGTATCGATGAGAACCAAACGTGGTAAGATCATAAAGCTCGGCCAGCTCTGCCATCCCTAAATCAATCCCCTCATGCTCGATGATCCTCTCGAAGGTATACAAGACCCTCCAGATCATCGGCATAGCTTGGATATAAGATATGCCGGTCAAAGAAAAGAAAGATTGGGTGAAGGCCGGAAAAGGATACGAATATCTGATGGTAAACGGAGTTGCAGGAAAGACCACCCAGGCGTCTGAAACAGAGTCACTCAAAGCAGTGGATGTGAAGGATTTGAAAACAGCATTCGCCGGAAAGCAATGACGAATCCTGTCTACATGAGCATCGGTAAAACAGCATCTCTCCGTAGGAGAGTCCTTAATGATCCCTTGGCTTTTCAGGGGACTACTCTTCTCGTGATCCTTATGGGGAGAATTTCGGAGCAACATACTTGTGGCGAAACAAAAAACAGAGCAGGAAAAGGAAGAAAGAAAGTGAATACCTGATCAATCTTCGGTGGAGATTATAAAGGGAGTATATCCTGAATTTAAATGCAAATCGACCCTTACCCTATCTCCTATTTATAATCATGATTTGCAGGGATGTCACTTCAGTGACGTAATGATCGCAACGGCTAGTCCGGTTATAACGGCTAGTTACCCGAGTTGTCCGTTGAAGATGAGATCAGAACAAAATATAACTCATTAATTTACAATAAACTCCTTATATTTTGGGGGCAATTGTTAGGGCTGGATTTTTACAATACATGATCCTCACATGTGATCCTAACCAGTGATCCTTGTTTCCTTGGCAGATAGTGATCCTCAGCAGAGTTCCAGGATCAGGATCACGGACCATCATAGGATCCTCATTCTAACAGTTGCTTTCGTTGAATTCAATGTTGTTTTGCAGGAATGACTAGCAGGATCCGCTCTTAGCATCACAATTAAATGACACGTCTTCACAACTATGGCATGTGCTTAATCGGAGATGGACGTTGTGAAGGATATGGAAACTTGGCATGATTTAAGGGCGATAATTTAGGCTAGATTTACTTTTATTTCTAAAGGGGTAATGAGCTGATTATTAGTCTTTTTACCTAAAATAGGTCACCTACACTTGTATATATAACACTCTTCCTCATTCGGAAGAACACACAACACAACTCTCACACGCTTAGACACTCGAAACTATAGTGATCCTTGTACTCAGCTCATTATCATCCAAAGTTGTAACTTTTTCTTATATTGAAGTTTGGTGATCGGTAGTTGCCATCACCCGAGGTTTTTTATGCCGGAGATCATACATTGATCAAGGGCTTTTTCCTCGTATAAATCATTGTGTCTTTGCATATTTCACATTGAAGTGATCCTTTACTTTTTCTACAAACCAAGCATCATACCCCATTTACATAAAGTTTGGTTGCATTATCCTTGTGTGATTTTTTGACCAAAACACTTCACATCCACTGCTTTGAGTGACTTTGTTTCAGACGCCTGGGTGGTCTTTCCTGCAACTCCGTTTACCATAGGATATTCGTATCCTTTTCCGGCCTTCACCCAATCTTTCTTTTCTTTGACCGGCATATCTTATATCCAAGCTATGCCGATGATCTGGAGGGTCTTGTATACCTTCGAGAGGATCATCGAGCAGGAGGGGATTGATTTAGGGATGGCAGAGCTGGCCGAGCTTTATGATCTTACCACGTTTGGTTCTCATCGATACTTGCTGAAACGGAAGGCCGGGGAGGATCACCCTGTTTTAAAGGTTACCAAAAATGATACAAACTGGAAGCGTCGTTTCTTCTTTGTGAGGAGGGATACCCTCCCTAATGGGAAGGATCTGCCCAAGGAGTGGGCCACCCATGGTAGGATATAGGATCCTGGAAGGATCACCATCAGACTTGTCTCTTATGATGAGGATCACTAATGTCTTTCTTTGTTTTTTTTTTGTTTATTGTGCAGCTATCTCCATTGCTCATCTCAAGTTAACCCCTGCTGCCAGAGAGAGGGTCTTAGCTTTCAAGAAGCTTGATCCTGAAATCAGAAGTTTTCAAGTCACCGTCCAAGATTCACAAGAAGTATCCTCCGCATCTGCCACTATGTCAAGTAAGTATCCTTATTAAAAAGTAAGTTATATGTAAGACTGTTTAGTTAGTAAGGGAACTTATCTTGTTTTGATTGTGTAGGCGCTGGGAAACCTGCTAAGTCTGCCAAGTCTGCCTCCAAGTTCGGGATTGATGAACTTGCCAATGTCAAGTCTTCAAGAAAGAAGACTTCTGTTGCCAGTCCCTCTGCTTCGGCCCCTAAAGCACCTGTTAGGGGTAAGGGGAAGAAGAGAAAGACTTCTGAGGATCTCCAAGGATTTCCCCTGATCCGCCAACAGTTTCTCGACTATGTCAATGAGGTAAGGATCATTGCCCCTGTTGGTTATCCTTCTCGAGTATCCTGCTTGTGTATTCTGCCTGTATATCCTGCTTCTTTGAGGATCACCTGATCCTGAACTTACCTTTTTTTTTTCTCTTTTGCAGAAACTTGCTGAGATTGAGACCTACCTTGGCCATGTCGAGGATCAGGAAAGCCAAATCGCCGACCTCCAACAAATGGGCGTGTTAAAGGATCTCAAGATAGCCGATCTTGAGAAGGAACTCCGGGCTACAAAGGATGAGGCTGCTCAAAGGCTGATTGACATGGATGGCGAGAAGCAGGAGATCATCCAGGATGCCAAGGTCTCTGCCGCAACTGCTATGTACAAGATACAACTACAAATGGCTGCGGAGGCTCAGGATCCTGCCTTTGACAAAAGCTCATGGGACGTGGAGGGTTGGAAGGCAAGATTGGCAGAGCTGGAGGATGAGGACGAAGCAGAGGAGATCCCAATGCTGGAGGGCGGTGATGCTGACAAGGATCAGGGTGGAGAAGCTGGTGGTGATGGAGCAGCAAAGGTGTGAGCTGCTGGATTGGGCGATGATGGATATTTCGAGACTAGGCCGGAGCCCAATTTTTTGAGTTTGGTAGTGGTTTGTTTGTGGTTGTTGATGTTTGAAACAATTATGGTTTGTAACTTGAACAATAGTTTTTAGGGTTAAGGATCATGGATCCTTTGGACAATAGGTAGGATTACAAAAGGTGGAGGGATCCTCTGTTTGGGGGATGAAGCCTTTGTGATCCTGCCGCCTTTAATTTCCTGCACCTGCTAAGACCGCATAGACAATGGACACCCTTTGCCAACCCATGTGGACGGGCCACGTTTTGCTGGTAGAAATGTGGGTTGGCAATTTTGACAACTTTTTGAAAGGGTTTAAGATCCTTTTGTTAATAATATAACTCTAATCTTTCTGGCTTATCTCGTGTTGTTATCCTTTATTTATCTTCTTATTTCCCAGTTTTTAGAAACATATTTGTTAGAGTAACCATGTTTAATAAATTTAGGATATGATCCTAGATCAAATATCCTATCATTGAAAATTTTCAAGGATCATAGTTTTAGTTGTCAAAGTGTAGGGGTTGTTTAGTATAATCAAAATAGTCAAGGATCATACCTGAGGATCTAAGTTAGGATCCTAACCTTTAATCAAGATAACCATAAGTGAAATTTTAATGGATGATAAGGATTAAGGATCCTTATTTGTTTAACTTCGAGAACCTGAAAAATGGAACATATCTTGGGACTAAGCCAATGTAAAAGATAAATTAGTAGCTGGGGACATGCCCAAAGGATAACTGGGGATGATCCCAAAGGATCACTGGGGACAAGCCCAAAGGATAACTGGGGACAAGCCCGAAGGATAACTGGGGACAAGCCCAAAGGATCGTGTGTAAACTGGAGTATGGCCCTTACTGGCGACTATCCAAGCTTAGTGACATGAAAATGTCAAAACCTTAGCTAACGTGAAAACGTTAGAAACCTTATGAACGGATGTATGGTACGTCTACCATTATACGTAGGATCCTGGGTATAGCCAGTACGATGAGGTTGTCAGCCCCGGAAGTGGGTACTGGTCCCAAAGACGTGAACTATATCAGGATCATCGTGCGCTGCTGGCGGAAACTGGGGATAATCCTAAGGATAACTGGGGTTGGACCCAAGGATCTGCGTTGCTTTTGAAGATCTTTGACGATATGCTGTAGATACCTGAACTATGATAACTCAAATGGTTCGTGAGAAGAGGATGAAGGATACAGGATCCTTATCCTTTGGTAAAAAGTAAGGAAATGTAATAGTTTTAAGATAAGGACATTACCAGAGTAAGGATCACTGACATCACCGGGATCCTTTGAGGATACTTCAATGTAAGGATCACATGCTTGAAGGATCACGTTCACATAAAGTATCTCTTTAAGTGAACAACATTCCAGGCTCTTGGTAATAAGTTTCCTTCCATGGTTAGCAATCTGTATGCCCCCTTTCCTGCTTCAGCCTCAATCAAGTAAGGGCCTTCCCACTTTGGTGCTAACTTTCCGTCAGCAGGATTAATAGTGTTTTGGAATGTTTTTCTCAACACCATATCTCCGACTTGGAACTTCCTTATCCTAACATTTTTGTTGTAAGCACCAGCCATTCTTTGTTGGTAGCTTGCCATCCTTATCCTAGCCAGGTCCCTGATTTCCTCAATAGTATCCAAATCCTGAGCCAGGATTGTAGCATTCTCTTCAGGATCACGAACACTTGTTCTAGCGGTTGGGATCACCATCTCTGTTGGGATCACTGCTTCTGCCCCAAATACTAAAGAAAAAGGTGTCTGACCAGTGGCATTCTTGGGAGTTGTCCTGTCAGCCCATAGCACATAAGGTAACTCCTCTGCCCATTTTCCCTTCTTGGATCCTAGCTTCTTCTTCAGATTGTTGATGATGATCTTGTTGGATGATTCTGCTTGGCCATTGGCTTGTGGATGAACCGGTGTTGATGTTATCATCTTGATTCCCCAACTGTCACAAAAGTTAGTAGTTCTGCTTCCAATGAATTGGGAACCATTATCACATACAATTTCAGAGGGAATGCCAAATCTAGTTATAATGTTTCTTTTGATAAAGGATATAACTTCTTTTTTCTGACTTGAGCAAAAGCTTCAGCTTCTATCCACTTAGAGAAGTAGTCAGTCATGGCAAGCATAAATACTTTTCCACCAGGTGCTTTAGGGAGCTTGCCAACTATATCCATCCCCCATCTCATGAATGGCCAAGAGGATGGTATGGGGTGTAGCAATTCAGCTGGTTGATGAAGGATATTGCTGTGTCTTTGACAAGGATCACATTTCCTAGCATATTCTACAGCATCCCTTTTCATGGTTGGCCAGTAGTATCCTGTTCTAAGGATCCTTGAGAACAATGCCCTGCCCCCAGTGTGGTTTCCACAATCTCCTTCATGGAAGTCTCTCAACACTTCTTCAATTTCAGGATCCTCGATACATCTCAAATATGGTCCTGCAAGAGATCGTTTATATAGCACATTATTTAAGATTGTGAATTGAGATACCTTAATCCTGAAGGCTCTAGGATTTTCTCCCATCGGAATCTCCCCGTATTGCAAGTATCTTATGATTGGTGAGATCCATGATCCTGCATAAGATTGAGCTTCCTCACTAGGGATTACTGCAGTATCCTCTTCTAGTTCCATGGCTACCTGATTTTCAATAGCAGGAGCCAGGATATGGATGATAGGGATACTTATATCTTCTGGAATCTTTAAGGATGATCCTAAGTTGGCCAATGCATCAGCTTCCGTGTTATCCTCCCTTGGTACCTGTGTTAAGCTGAAAGAGACAAAAGAGAGTGCCAATTCCTTGACTATCTCTAAATATCTGGTTAGTTTTTCACCTTTAACAGCATAGGATCCATTAAAGTGATTGGTGATCAATAATGAGTCTACATATACTTTAAGATACTTTACCCCCATATCCTTAGCAATTTGTAAGCCAGCAATTAAGGCTTCATATTCAGCCTCATTGTTAGTTGCTTGGAACTCACAGGCTATGGAGTGGGGTATTATGTCCCCCTGTGGCGATTTTAGTAGTATCCCGAGCCCTGTGCCCTTGACATTTGAGGATCCATCAGTGTGTAGTATCCAAGGATCCTTGGTCTCATCCAGCTGCTGGACTTCCAATTCTGCTTCTTTTTGTAGATCACTACTGAAATCAGCCACAAAGTCAGCTAATGCTTGGGATTTAATGGCTGTTCTTGGCTCATATCTTATATCATGGGCACTAAGCTTTACTGCCCACTTAGCCATTCTTCCTGACATCTCTGGTTTCCTGAGGACATTCTTAATTGGAAAGTTAGTTCTAACAACAATAGTATGGGTTTCAAAATAATGCCTTAACTTAGTTGATGCCATGATTAATGCAAGAATAAGTTTTTCGAGGTGTGAGTACCTGGATTCGGCATCAAGTAAACTCTTACTTACATAGTAGATAGGATATTGTGTACCTTCATGATCCTTAACAAGGACAGCACTTACAGCGGTTGAGGATACCGCCAAATATAAGGATAACACATCTCCTTTTTCGGGCTTTGTTAATGCTGGTGCTGAGGACATATATTCTTTAAGGGCTTGTAAAGCATTCTCATGTTTCTCAGTCCATTCAAACTTCTTGTTCTTCCTTAGGATATCGTAAAATTCTTTACATTTTTCTGAGGATTTTGATATGAACCTGTTCAGAGCTGCTATCCTGCCTGTTAGCCTTTGCACATCCTTAGCATTGGCAGGGGACTTGATGTTCACTAGTGCTTTAATTTGCTCCGGACTTGCTTCAATGCCCCTCTGAGTTACCATATATCCTAGGAATTTACCTGCCTTAACGCCAAAGTGGCATTTTGAAGGATTAAGCTTCATGTTATAATTATCAAGGATATCAAATGCTTCTTCCAAATCCCTTAGGTGATCCTCAGCTTTCTTTGATTTGACTACCATATCATCTATGTATACTTCCATAGTTTGTCCAATTTGATCTTTGAACATCATATTCACCAGCCTTTGATATGTTGCACCTGCATTTCTTAATCCAAAAGGCATGGCAATATAACAATACAAACCTGTTTGGGTCATAAAGGCTGTATCCTCTTGGTCAGATGGTTACATCTGAATTTGTTGGAATCCAGATGATGCATCCATAAAGGTCAACAGTTCATGCCCCGCTGTTGCATCCACCATGGAGTCAATGTGGGGTAATGGGAAAGGATCCTTGGGACATGCCTTATTCAGATCAGTGAAATCGACACATACCCTCCACTTTCCGTTTTTCTTTTGGACAACGACCACATTGGCTAACCATTTTGGATACTTTACCTCTCTGATCATACCTGCTCGAAGTAGTCTCTCTACTTCTTCTTGGATAATGGCATTCCTTTCTGGTGCAAACTTCCTCCTTTTTTGATGGATTGGTTTGATAGACCTGTCAATGCCAAGTTTGTGAGTAATAATATCCTTAGATATACCTGTCATATCTTCATGTTTCCAAGCAAAGGTAGATTTTCTTCTTTTGAGGAAGGATATTAAGTCTTCTTTCATCTTGCCAAGGATCCCTGATCCGATATAGATTTTTGATTCAGGATCACTAGGATCCAAGAGGATTTCGTCCACATCTTGTTCCCTTGCCTCCAAGACATTCCTCGGAGGATACTGTAATTGCTATTGCTCCCTTGGCTTCGAGGTTGGCTTCATGGATGAGGTATAACAATCCTTAGCCTCCTGCTGATCACTGTCGATCTTGATTATCCCCCATGGGCTAGGGAGTTTCACACATTGATGATAGGTGGATGGGACTGCTTTCATATCATGTATCCAGGGCCTGCCAAGGATAACATTGCAACAAGATAAACAGTCAATAACACAAAATTTTTGATAATTATGTAATCCTTCCACGTAGATTGGGAGTTTGATGTCCCCCAGAGTTTTCTTCGTTTCTCCACTGAATCCTACAAGCACGGAGGATCTTGGTGTGATGTCTGATTCTGGAATACCCATTTTCTTCAGAACATCAAGCTGGATAATGTTCACTGAGCTTCCTCCATCGATAAGGATCCTGCGGACAAAATGGTTAGAGATAAAGAGAGTAATAACTAAACTGTCATGATGAGGATCCTGAATGTTAATGCGATCATCCTCATCAAACGTTATCATCTTCCCTTCTGAGACACTTGATGTTCTAATAGGTCTTTCTCCATTATCCATTTTTGACTCCTTTGCATGCCTTTTGGCTGCCGAGAAGGATGTACCACAAATGTCTGATCCTCCAGAAATAAAGTTGATCACTTGTGCATTTGCCGGAGGTGCTGGAGCCTTTTCAGGGATCCTTTCAGGATCCTGAGTTTTTTGCTTTTTTCTTCCCAACAATTCTTTTAGGTGCCCCTTGCTTAACAGATATCCAATCTCTTTTCTTAAAGCTATGCATTCTTCAGTTAGATGCCCGAAATCCTCATGGTATGCACACCATTTTGACTTGTCTTTAGTCCCGGATGGTTTATCATTCTTCCTGGGCCACCTAGCTTTTTCACCTAGATTCTGCATTGCAAGGATTAGTTCATGATTATCAACGGAAAAACAATATTCTGAGATTGGAGGATAATCTTCATCATCCTCTTCTTGGTCAACAGCATGCACATTCTGGTTCTCATTTCTATGGTAGGATTTGAATTTGTTGTTCTTGAAGGAGGATCCTTGCTTCTCCTGTTTTGAGGATCCTACTTGTCTCTCCTGGATCCTCTTGTCATCCTCTAGCCGGATGAACCTGAGTGCCCGAGTTCTTACTTCATCTAGATTCCTGCATGGTGTCATAACAAGATCATCATAGAATAATGAATCCTTAAGCAGTCCCATTTTGAAGGCTTCAACAGCCGTAGCCATATCCAAGTTGGGAATGTCCAAGGATTCTTTACTAAATTTAGTTATGTAATCCCTTAATGATTCATTATGACTTTGAGTTACCCTATATAAATCACTGGTTAATCTTTCAAATTTTCTACTACAAGAGAATTGGTTATTGAATAAATTAACTAAATTAGCAAATGAAGTAATAGAGTAAGGGGGAAGACTTAGCAGCCATTTAAGAGCTGATCCAGTAAGAGTGGATCCAAATCCTTTACATAGGCATGCTTCCTTTAGCTTTTCCGGGATTGGATTGATCTCCATCCTTTCCCTGTATTGTGCTATGTGCTCCTCAGGATCCGTTGTACCATCATACAGCTTCATAGTAGGGATATGGAACCTTTTGGGTACCTCTGCATCACAAATTGGTGGTGCAAAGCGAGATACCTTATGGCTTCCATCTGCGATCTCTGGGATAGGCTTGACTACCCCTGGAACACTTGAGATCATATCTTTTAGCTTCTGCAACTCCCTGGCCATAGCATGATTGATACCTGTATCCTGCATGAATCCATGGTTAGTGGTAAGATAATTATTTAAAGTGTTACCTCCTATTGGGTTCAAGTTAGTGAATCCATATTGCTGGGATTCTGGAATAACGGAGGGACCAGTGGAAGCAATGGTCTGCATTGGAATGAAGTCCCCTTGATGGACATCTAGACTTCCTGTTTGCAAACTCTTTAGGGATCCTGGCATCTGGGAGGATCCTGGTATCTGGAAGGATCCTGGTATCTGAGATGATCCTGGAACGAAGGAGGATCCTTGAACCTGGGATGATCCTGGAACGAAGGAGGATCCTTGAACCTGGGATGATCCTGGAACAAAGTAGGATCCTTGAAACTGCTGCGCTCCCAGGTAGGCTCCTGATTTCATGAAGGATCCCATATGCTGGGGATAGGATCCTGCCGGCTGAAAGTGTGAGCCTGATGTCTGAGTCATTGCTGTTGATCCGAGGTGCAATCCTCTTGATTCTCCCATAATTTGCACGTCTGGAATTTCCGATGGCTGAGAAGTGATCATTGGAGTATCAAAGCTCAAGGATTTGGGCATCAGTGGGGAATGATCCTCTGCCGTTCTCCTTTGTCTTTTGAGATCTCCAATTTCCCTGAGGATCCTTTCATTAGTTTCATCCTGCCGCTGCATACGATCCTTCATCTGCAAAATCAAAGTAAATACATCACTAGTACTGGGAATATAAGAATTCATAGCAGAAGAAGATGGAGGTTTAGAGTTAGTAGGAGTTTGTCTCTTCTCAGCATTCTTCTGGGATCCTGCCGGTGGAGGAGGCAGAGTGTTCTGAGACGAGGTGACTGCAGACATCGCCGTGGACATGTTTTTCAATGATGAAGCCATGTAATTCTTTGAAATGATTTCGAACAGAAAGTTTTTCTTATGAATGAAGCACCAATGGCCCCACGGTGGGCGCCAAACTGTTTTGGTCAAAAATCACACAAGGATAATGCAACCAAACTTTATGTAAATGGGGTATGATGCTTGGTTTGTAGAAAAAGTAAAGGATCACTTCAATGTGAAATATGCAAAGACACAATGATTTATACGAGGAAAAAGCCCTTGATCAATGTATGATCTCCGGCATAAAAAACCTCGGGTGATGGCAACTACCGATCACCAAACTTCAATATAAGAAAAATAGTTACAACTTTGGATGATAATGAGCTGAGTACAAGGATCACTATAGTTTCGAGTGTCTAAGCGTGTGAGAGTTGTGTTGTGTCTTCTTCCGAATGAGGAAGAGTGTTATATATACAAGTGTAGGTGACCTATTTTAGGTAAAAAGACTAATAATCAGCTCATTACCCCTTTAGAAATAAAAGTAAATCTAGCCTAAATTATCGCCCTTAAATCATGCCAAGTTTCCATATCCTTCACAACGTCCATCTCCGATTAAGCACATGCCATAGTTGTAAAGACGTGTCCTTTAATTGTGATGCTTAAGAGCGGATCCTGCTAGTCATTCCTGCA